>NC_056731.1:107022188-107074688 GCF_019279795.1 Protopterus annectens | reverse complement strand
TCGATCCTTGGGGTACGCCGCTCGTTACGGGTCTACTGCTTGAGGTGGCTTCCCCTATTTTGATTAGGTGGGTTCTGTTAGTGAGCCAGTTTGCTACCCATCTGATAACATATGGATTGATGTCTAGGTGAGAAAGTTTATCTACTATGCCCGAGTGGGGAATAGTGTCAAAGGTGTTGGCCAGGTCAAGGTAAGCGGTGTGAACCATTTTCCCCTTGTCTTTGGCTTTGGTGACTGTCTCAAAGAAGTTGACCAGATTTAACAGACATGACTTCTCTTTAACAAAGCCAAACTGTGTGGAGTCAAGTGTTTGGAGGATGTTCTTTGTGTTTCACTGTTGCAGTCATTACATTTGGGTAATCTGCTGGTAGGTTGCCCTCAGTTGGCCTGATTAACAAAGTCTTGGGTCCTGCATCGGTTGCTGTCCCTTCTTCCATGACGTCAGGTCATCAGGGGTATAAAACATGCAGCCGATGTCATTACATCAGTCTTTCTTGCTGTGTGGTGCCTGAAGCAGAAGCAGTTCGCAAGTGCCGGTCGGCCGACTCCTGAAATTTTTGTTTTAGAGTTTCAGAACCGAAGTCTTCAACTTAAAGCTAAGTACCCCACTGGGGAAACTTTTTCTTGCTCCTTACCGATGTCAGTAAAAGTTAATAATTGCATTAATTGTGGAAAGCAAATACCTCATAAAGATTTTCCATTCGTACTGTATTCCTTGCCTAGGCACTGACCACAATGTACCTTGCTGTCGGTTTTGTGCTTTATTTAATCAACGCACTATCCATCGTCGGTACATTTGTGCCTCTAAATATTTTGGTTCTCGGTTTAATTATCCAGAAATGTCGTCGGTTAGCCATCCGACTACCGGGATTCCAAAAAAATGCAAAGATAAAGACAGCGACAGGCCGCTGAGATCCAAAACTGCCGACGACACTTCTCCTAAGCCAGGCGCTTTCGCAGCCCCTGATACCTGCTACTTCTGAGTCGCAGGCCTCTACTGAAACCCATTTGGAGTCGGGTATGCCGCGAGATACTTCACCTATGGCACCCGCGGATGTCTCTACCTTGGATGGGTCCAGAGCCGCTGTGCAGGCACCGACTTCTGAGGGTGTATTCAGGCCTACAGACTTGCATAGTAAATAGACACCGCTTTCATTACCAAGGCCTAAATCTCGATCCATGTCTAAAAAAAATGACGCCCAGGCCACATGTTCAGGCCCCTATGCCTAAAAAACAAATGATAAAAATGGCTGAAGATCTAATTGCTCTAATCAGGGGTAGTCAAACCTCCCCCCCCTCTAAGAGGCCTAGGCCTGAGCTTGACTATGAATCTTCTGATCAGGATTCTGTGTCTTCTGACACTTCTAATGGCCTGGATTTGTCCATACCTACTTATGAGGATTCTGATGCAGAGGATTCCATTCCCTCTGCCTCCCCTACTGATGATTTTTCTTTTGGGAAAACTTTACATACTTTAAAGGAGCATTTCCACTGGGAAAGCCAGGAATTTTCTGATTCAAAAAAGAGTCTTAGGGATTTCCTTCTTCTACCTCAGCATAGGCCTTTGGCTATACCTCCTGTATTAGACATTGTTGATGATGTGTTCTCAGAATCCAGTTTGGCTCCTGATTCCCTGCCTCCAGCTCCTAGTAAACCTGACAGATACTACATGGTTCCTGAGTCCCACAAGTTCCTTTTCAAAAATCCTGTTGCAGATCCAGAAACCATTTCTCTGGGGCCCAAGGACATTAAGGCTTCTACTGCTAAAAATCCTACCCCTTCTGATAGAGACTCCAGGGCGCTGGATAGATGGGGTAAAAGGGTTTATATTTCTGCAACCTTGGCAATCGGAGCTTTAAACTGCCAATTTCATATGGTAAAATATCAACAGCATATTATTGGACTGCTTAAATAGAAAATGGTGTTGATTCCTGACTGTGTGGAAAATAAAGATTTACAGGATTTAATGCATTTTGCTGAACAAGTTGTAAAACATACTTTGCAATGTGGTTTTGATTCTTTAGAGGCCTCTTGCAGGGCTGCTGTTACTGGGTCTGTGCTTAGAAGGCATGCTTGGCTTAAGGAGCAATCTTTGCCTGATCATGTTAAAGCTAAATTGTTGGATGCTCCTTTAAATCAGGACCGCCTGTTTGGCAATAAGGCTGAAGAAGTTCTTAAAATGATGGAAGATGAAGCTAAATCTATGCAAACTGTTAAAGATTTTTTACAAGTGCAACCTCCAAGATTTAGTAGGCACTGGCCTACTAAGAATTGGTCCTCCAGCCCCTTCCAGATCCTCTCAAGCCAAAGCCAGACACAGCAAAAACCCCAGGTTTCAGTCCCAGGGGACTCTCAGAAATAAGCAGTGGGGGAGCCTCCACTTCCAAATCTGGAAATAAGACCCCCCCTATGGTAAACATTCTCAATGACTTCCTTTTAAAATTCCCAAGCACATATCTTTTAACCACCCCTTTGGGGGGAAAGATTGCTCTTCATGCAAAGAACTAGGAACTCATAACCTATGACAAATGGGTTTTAAATAGTGTCCCAGGGATACAGATTTCATTTCCACACATTGCCAACACCAAGTAGGTGGCCAGACCTGCCCCCAAATCAGTGGGCAGAGGCTCAAAAACAAGTACTTTCCCTCTTAAGCATGGGAGCTATTCAACTGGTACCAGAAGAGGAAAAGGGGCAAGGTTTCAATTCCAGGCTGTTTCTGGTACCCAGAAAAGACAAATCATGGCGTCCAATCTGGGACCTGTCTACTCTAAACACCTTTCTGGAGATTCCAAAATTCAAGATGCTGACTCTTCACCAGTTACTTCCTATGCTAGGCAAAGACGCCTGGTTGGCAACTCTAGATTTAAAAGAAGCATACCTGCACATCCCAATCAGGGGAATCTTGCAGAAGATACATACGCTTCAAAGCAGGCTACTTGCATTATCAGTAATCTGCACTGCCCTTTGGCTTGTCTACTACGCCCAGGGTATTCACAAAGTGCCCGGCTCCAGTTATTGCATTTTGCAGGCAAATAAATATTCAAATATATCCATACCTGGACGACTGCCTAATTCAGGCAGAAAACCAGTGCATACTTTTAAATCATCTAGCGTTTGTAAAAAGGGTTCTAACTTGTCTAGGGTATACCATAATTGAAAAGAAATCACAACTGGTACCCTGTTAACAGATTACATTCCTGGGTGCAAGCTTGAATACAACTGCCCAGATGGCTTTCCTCACGCCAGAAAAGCAAATCCATTTGGTAACTTACTTCAAACAAGTGGCCACAAAAACCCTGCTTATCTGTAAGACAAATACTGCAGGCCCTTGGGGGTTCATGGCTTCCTGCATTCTTCTAATTCCATATGCAAGACTGCATATGAGGAAACTATAGTGGTACCTAAAAAGTCTATGGCGTCAACATTGTCACAGCCTGGAAACAATGATTCCTATCATACCTTGCCTTTGCCTGGAATTCCTATGGTGGGCAGAGGCCTGCCACCAAAACAAAGGACTACCATTCAGACTACCCCCTACTCCCCAAACCCTAACTACAGATGCATCAGACTATGCATGGGGGGCTCACCTGGCAGGGAAGTGCATTCAGGGCAAATGTAACCCAAATCAAATGCACCTACATATCAATCAAAAAGAAATGTTAGCTGTACAGAATGCTTTGACAGCCTTCAAGGACTACATTCTTCCAGGACAACTAATGGTAAAGACGGACAACACCACGGTTATGTAGTACATAAACAAGCAGGGGGGTACACATTCCTACCCCCTCTGCAGACTAGCCATGGCATTGTGGAACACAGCCTTGAGCTACCAAGTACACTTACAAGCTCAATTCCTACCAGGAAAATTGAATACACTGGCAGACGGACTAAGCAGAAACCTCATGGGGCCCACACGAGTGGAAACTGGAACCATGTATTTTCAACATGTTGACAAGCGAATGGTGGAGTCCAGACCTAGATCTATTTGCCTCCCCCTAGAACTACCAGTTGGACAAGTTTTGTACAAGGACTCCCCATAAACAAGCCTGGAAAGTGGATGCTCTGTCCTTCAGCTGGAAAAACCTATCAGTCTACACTTTTCCCCCTCTGCCTCTGCTCTCCAAAGTTCTACTAAAAGTCAAACAGGACAAACCAAGGATGATTTTCATTGTTCCAGACTGGCCGCGCCAACACTGGTACCCCCTCCTGCGCAGTGTTTCGCAAATATCTCCATGGCAACTGCCTCAGACGCCTTCCCTGCTGTCTCAGCAGGAGAACCAAATTCTGCACCCTCAGCTTCCAACATTGAACCTTGCAGCCTGGCTAATCACGTAAATTCTCCCTTATCATCCCTCAGCAAACCTGTGATGGATGTCATCTTGGAGGTGAGGAGACCTAGTACTAGAAAATCTTATGCTGACAAATGGAAAAGATTCTGTGCCTGGAACCAATCTTTAGGGATGAACACAGCAGCACCCAATTTACCTCAGATTTTGCAATGCTTAACTGAGATGCTTCACAAGGGCCTGTCTTTTTCCTCCATTAAAATCCACCCCTCAGCTGTTTCAGCTCACTGTAACACAGAACCACCCCTCTTCTCTCATCCTGTGCTCAAGCAGGATCTCAGAGGGGCAAAAAACTTGAGATCACCCAGGAGAGCTCCTACCCCTGCCCTGGGACCTTAACTTTGTTTTGGAGAAACTCACTCTACCTCCTTTCGAGCCAGCTGCTACTGCAGACTTAAAATTTCTTTCTTGAAAACAGCCTTCCTTTTAGCAATCACTTCAGCTAGAAGGATATCTGAATTACAGGCCTTTATGGCAGTGGAGCCTTTCATCATCTTTCATGCGGACAGGGTATCTCTCAGGACCAATCCATTCATGCCTAAGGTGGTTTCCAGTGTGGCTCTTAATCAGTCCATTCATTTGCCAACCTTCTTTCCCATTCCACAGAACAAAGGGGAACGGATTCTGCATTCCTTGGATGTGCACAGACAATTTAGATTCTACTTAGACAGGACTAAATCTCAAAGAAAATCTGAACAATTGCTGGTAGCATTTGCTGCAGGGACAGAGGGGAAGGCTATTTCAAAACAAACCTTTTTAAATTGATAAGCCTTTGCATTCATTTCTGCTTTAAGCACCATGGAAAACATATCCCCCAGGGGCTCAGATCTCTCTCCACAAGGGCTGCATCTACTTCTGCAGCCTTTTTTCAGAGGTGTTCCTACCAGGGATATCCTAGAAGCTGCTACCTGGAGTTCTGTAAATACTTTCACCAAGCATTATCTTTTACCAATTTTCTCTAAATCCAGAACTGGCTTTGCTACTGCTGACTTGCTGGGCCTTATAGCTGGTGCTAATGCTGTATAAACTCCTCCTCCCAACCATAGTTTTGCGAATCGACTGCAACAGTGAAACACGAAGAACATAGTACAGTTGTGTACACTTAGCATAAATGTAGATGTTAGAGTGTATTCACTGTTGCAGTCCTGGTTACCCTCCCTCCAGCCCCCTATTTTTTTCTGGCTATACCTCTGCTATGCTTAAAAACTTTTTTGGTGTATTTGCTTTTGGTTGGAGGTATACTTTTGTGTTTTTGTGTTTATTTGCTCCCCATTAGGGGGGCACCTGACATCTAGGGCAAGAAAAACTGATGTGATGTTGTCTCTGCATGTTTTATACCCCTGACGACCTGACGTCATGGAAGAAGGGACAGCAACTGACGCAGGACCCAAGACTTTGTTAATCAGGCTGACTGAGTGCAACCTGCCAGAAGATTACCCAAATGTAATGACTGCAACAGTGAATACACTCTAACATCTACATTTATGGTAGGTGTACACAACTGTAATTTCCCAGTGTCCCTCCTAATGAGGTCCATGATAATCCATTCCATGACCTTGCAGATCAGGCTAGTTAGGTTGATGGGTCTGTAATTTCCTGGATCCGTGGATGCTCCACCTTTGTATTAAGGGATGACAGTGGCTGTCCACCACTCTGCTGGGACAAAGCCGGTACTCAGGCTTTGGTTGAATAGGGTGCCTAATGGTGCTGTAAGTTCATGCCTGAGTTCATGTAGGATGCAGCCTGGGATGTTATCGGGTCCCATGGAGGCTGTATTTTTTGCCTTTGAGAGGGCAGTGATGACATGTTCCCTAGAGATAAGGGGTGGGGGGCAGGTACTGGGGATGTCCTGATTTACTGATGGAGGGGACAGAGGGGAGAAGTTTTCACTGAATCGGTCAGGCAGTAGATTAGCTATATCTAAAGCATTTGTGTATGCGGTGTCCTTGACCACCAGTTCTGAACAGATCGGGGTGCTTCTTTTGAGATTGCGGATATTTGTGAAGAAGGCCTTATGACCGTCTCTAGTAGATGTGGCCAATTTGGACTCGAAGTTGGCTTTAGAGGATTTCATTAGTGCTCTTATTCGCTTGTTCAGGCTAAGGAGCAATTGCTTCCAATTGGGCACCAGCTCCTTCTTGGTCCTGGACAGCAATTTTTTGCTTTTGTTATTTAGTTTATTTGTTGCAGATGTCCACCAGACAGGTTTACTCTTCCTTATAAAGGATGATTTTGTCCTGTTCAGTATTCCTGATTACATCCATCTTTATAAATGCTAGTATTGTACTTTGGTGTAGATTTGGACATTGATGCCAGTTCCTACTGTGGGGGAGGGGGCTGTGAAACTGTTTACACAATTTTTTGCTTGACCCTAGCTAGAGAGGGGCCAGGGGAGATGGTGACTACAATTTGGTCTGATCTTACCAGGGAGTATGATACTATAGTGGTGCTGCAGTGGTTACTCATGTTGGTTAATACCAAGTCCAGGATATTATCACCTCTTGTGGGGGATATTGACTAGCTGTTCCAAGCCATTTGCACTGATAAAATCGAGGAATCTCTGGGAGTTTGTGTTCTGGTATGAGTAGTTTTGCCAGTCTATGGTTGGGTAATTAGTCACCCAGTATCAGGGAACATGGTTGAATCTTGATATATTTGAAGAGGTCCAGATAGGTGGAGTGGGCATCTTGAGTCAAATTTGAGGGCCTGTAGCTTGCTATAATTTGAATAGGAGTCTTGTCAATGGTTAACTGCACCTAGAGGGTCTTCTGTGCGTCGTACTGTTTGCCAGCCTGGAGGTGTGTGTGCCTATAATATATATTGAAACTCCATCTCCTTTGGGTTTGTTGCCTTCAGTTTGGGGTCTGAATGTAGAATAGGATGAGTAACCAGGTAAAGTTGGGGTGCTCTCCACAGCTTTGAACCAGGTTTTTGTGACTGGACAAATGTCATAATCTTCCATGGTTAAGAATGCTCGCAGTGAGTGCAGTTTCATGTTTAGACTCCTAGCATTTAGCAGCATGACCTTTAATTTGAATTTTGTTGAAATTTTGATGTTGGTAGTATCGGCCTCATGACTTTTCCTGAAAAAGGAAATATGGGGGAGGCAAGGGCCTTTGCCAGAAGCATGAAGCCCAAGTGAGACAGATGAAGGCCATCTTTAGCCAAGAATTGTAGTCTGTCGATCATATCCTCCCAGGCTGTCCGGTACTGGATGCCCCTGGAATGACACTAGAAACTAAGCCAATTGTTTGTCAGTCATTTTCTATTTGTATTAAGGCATCATTCTAGGTGACTGCAGAATGCTGCTTAAGGCTCGGGACAGAACTGCCTGGGACACGCATTCAGCGAGCTCAATCATGTCTTCCTTCATACAGTCGTTCACGCCAGCATGGACTATGACAGAGTCATAACAGTAACTGTTGAGAGACTTGAGTACTTTTGTGATATGGCAGATTCTGGCACCTGACAAAAACAACTAACCGTGACTTTCTCCTTATCCAGCCTGGTGAGAGGCACATGTGTTTCTCACAATGGAGTCTCATATATCTAATATGTTAGGTTTGTGGTTAGGCCTTAGTGGTTGTGAGACAGTGGTGTGTGGACTATGCGTGGTATGTGGTGTGGAGGGTTTTGGAGTTCTCATATGTTTTTGCCTCTGAGGTCTCCTTTATTTGGGTTTGTTTTTGTTGAGAACCTTCTGTATACATGGGTGTGTGTTGTGTAGTTGTGGGTGGTGTTTAAGGTTTAGTGATTGTGTTGACAGCCTTCTCAGTGCCAGATATACTGGCTTGTGAGGGGTGAGAACAGATACTCTAGTTTCTTAATGTAATTGCATCTCTCACAAATTGTGTTCCCAAGGGTAGTAGTAGAGGGTTGTCCATGTACATAAGGCAGATGCTACACTTTCTCAGGATGTCCATATCAACCCGGCTGGCAGGAGAAACTGTAGGAAATTGTCCATCCATATTTGTCAGAATATGAGGGAGAGAGGCCAGGGAGAGCTAAGGGGTAGGCCTAAAGCTCAAGTACTTAAACCACAACTAAGAGGCTTAGAATAAAACTTAAAATTTAAACAGGCTAAAACAAGCAGTAATAAATGTAGCAGAGTAGATGCAATTGAATACTTTAGAGAACAAGTAGCAGAAAAAACAAGATGAAGTAATTGAGTAGGAGGAGGAAACACAAATACTGTAAAAGCAGCTGAATAAAGTTTATATATATATATATATATAAAGTGGAAAGGGAGTAAGGAGAAACAGAAGATAATTCAAGGTTAAGAAACCGAGGGTTGGCCTTCCCAAATCTTCTGTCTGTATTAGGTAGAATGAGCTAATGACACTGCACTGGGAGGAGTATCCCAGATCAAATTTACAGTAGAGGCGGGCAATTGCAAATCCACCAAGTATAAGAACAAGACGCCAATAGGATGGGAAACTATGCTATAGCTACTGTCTACACTGTTATAGGCAGAAAACACTACAGAAATGTTTATCACAGCAGAAAAACAGCAGTGAGGCACTAAGTGAAAGTTTTAAACAGATAAAGGAGCAAGAAGACTCTAGAGAATGCTTTTAACTGCAAACAAATCAGTTATATGATGCACTCCTTGGCAGGAAATCAGAACAAACAGATGCTTAACAAATGGAGAAAATTTCCAGGTTAATACCTTTCACACAGTGAAACTAGCTAAAAAAGCTTTACAGACAGTGTGACAATAACAAAAGTGATTTAACAGGCCCTGTAAGGCAGACAATTTCAGTACACCAGTGCAGATTAGTTTATAGCAATAAAATACAGTAAAAGGTAGGCAGCAGACTATAAAAAGTGCTATAAATGGGTAGAATAAGCAATAACTAGTAAAAATAAGCAAAAAACAAACACGATACTTATTGTTATATATTGCAGATCATAGTTGTGGTCAGTGCCCCTCTTCCGTTTAGCTCCGTATCAATAAACAGAAATCTTCACCCAAAGGTAGGGCTTAAATACCAGAAGGTACAGCCTGAAACAACTTTAAAAAAAGCTGAAAATAACCAATGAATGATTAAGCCCTAGACCAGCCAACCTATCAGCCAGTGGCCAGTCAACACAATCCTCTAAAGTGAAGAAAGGATGGTGTGGAACATGTGCTCAAAACAAACAGTTACTGCAGACAAACAATCAGGCCCAGAGACAACAAACCTGAACTGGGTTATGCTACAACTACTAGCTACAGTATTCTAGGCAGAAAACAGTACAGAAATGTTTATCACAACAGAAAAACAGCAGTGAGACACTAAATTAAAGTTTTAAACAGATAAAGGAGCAAAGAGACTCTAGATAATGCAGCAAAGAACAAAGGCTATGGTGTAGGTAAACCGGTCCTCCAAAACATCAATTGTACAATAACAAAAACAAAGGAGGCAGCGGAACACAGCAGTAAAGTTTAAAGATTTAATCCCAAGGGCTGCAAAATCGCTCACTGTTTGTTTTGGGATTAAATCTTTAAACTGTACTGCTGTGTTCCACTGCCTCCTTTGTTTTTGTTTTTGTTATTGTAAGACTCTACACTCCTTGGCAGGAAGTCAGAACAAACAAACATATGCTTAACAAATGGAGAATATTTTCAGGTTAATATCTTTCACACAGTGAAACTAGCTAAAAAAGCTTTACAAACAGTGTGACAGTAACAAAAGTTATTTAACAGGCTCTGTAAGGCAGACAATTTCAGTACAGTAGTACAAATTAGTTTATAGGGCGGCCATGGTGGTGCAGCAGTTAGCGTTGCTGCCTCACAGCAAGAGGTTCTCTGGTTCGATCCTTGGCTGGGGTGCCTTCTGTGCGGAGTCTGCATGTCCTCCCTGTGGTCGCGTGGGTTTTATCCGGGTGCTTCGGTTTCCTCCCACATCCCATTGGATTGGACACTCTAAATTGGCTCTAGGTGTGAGTGCATGCATGCGTGTGCCTTCTGTGGAAGGTTGGGTGCCGGGCTGCCAACTCAACACTGTAAAACTCCACTGCCAATCATGAGCGGACAGGTGATCTGCTGTGGCGACCCCTAACTGGGACAAGCCGAAAAAAGAAGAATACAGATTAGTTTATTGCAAAAAAATACAGTAAAAAGTAGGCAGCAGACAAAAACTGCTATAAATGGTTAGAATAAGCAATAACTAGTAAAATGATATCCAGACAGGACATGAAAATCAATGATTTAATGGAAAATTTTGGAGAGAGAGAGAGAGGTGCTCCAGAGACTGACCTTCCTTTGGAACAAGCTTCCCATCCATGTGAAACTGAGTTCATCTAGTATCCAGTTTAAGTGCAAATTAGACCATTGGATGGGGGATGGGAAATTTACACCTGACTTGTCACCCATGTCCTTTGTGGACAGAAGTAATTTATAGATGCCTGGCTGTAAACATCCTATTTGGATACAGGACATAGTTATTCATTCAGGAAAACTTGGCTAGGCTTAGAAAGGCCTTGGGTCACTAGTCTAGTAGCACTATGAATCTATGAAAAGGGGAAATATGATTGTGGGAGTCAGGTCTCCATAAGGACAGACATGGCAAGTGCCTATTTTGCTTAGGTGCAGAATACAATCATAATGAGTGTTCTGTTTGCCGGGCCATTGTCCCTAAGACCCTGCATAGCCATCTTTTCTCTCTCCTAGTCTTCCTTGAAAATCAGTGCCTTAAGCTTCTTCCTCTAGGAACTATGCCCTCTGAATTTTATTGTCTAGACATACAACCTTCTTTAAAGAAGTTGTTGAAGGAATTGAAACCAGAGACTTCTGCTATCCAGCCTCTTCCAGACATCTTTGTTGCGACTGATGAGACTGTGGACTGTCTGGTTCAGATACCCTCCTCCTCTGCCACTACAATGTTGGAGGCTGAAATGGGACAGACTTGTTCATACATCTCTTGGTTTCCTAATACCATGTCGGGAATGGACTCCATTCCTAAGTCAAAGTATGATTAAAGTTTATGAAGTTAGTATTATTTCAGTCTTTGATGTCAGCCAGAACTGCTCTTAGCAGCACCCACAATGTGGCCAGTAATGACTCCTCCTCTAATTCGTATGGAGTTACATGTGTCAGTACCATATCTAAATACAATTGTAGATACTTTTGTTATAAGACCCGTTGCACCTACTACTATTGGAACTGTCTGGGTATCTTTTTTTCCACGTTGCTCTTATTTCTGCCTGCAAATCCTAATATTGTATGACTTTGTCTCCCTGTACGCAAGACACTGTAGTCACTGGGTGTAGCAATTTCAGTGATCAGTGCTACTGTTGTCTTTTCACTGGCCACTATATCTGATTTTCTCGCATCTATCTTTTGCACTGTTGGTAATGGGTGATCCCATGTGATGTAGACTTCATCATTTTCTATGATGCTTTGCGACTCTTGTTTCCAGTGTTTTTCAGCTACTTAAGTATTATAATGTTTGTACAGTCCCCATTGCAACAGTCTTGCCACATTATTGCGCCTTTCAGTATGCAGTTCTTCTCCCATTAATATGTCACAACCAGCAGCAAGGTGTGCAACTGTTTCCAATTCTGTTTTACAAAACCTACATTCATCTGTTTCTCCCACATGTTCAATGGACTTTGTATATCAATGTGTACGTAGTCCAGTATCTTGGGCTGCCAATATTAACCTTTCATCTTTTGGTTTGAATTTGCCTCTCCTTAACCATTACGGAGTTTGAACCTGATCAACATGAAGTTGTTCCAGGAGTTTTCTATGCTTGCAGCTATATTTATGTATTTTTCACATTTCTTTCCTTCTCACCTGATCCTTCATCTTATATTCTTTCTTTTGATTTTTTGGCACATTCAGTTGCTGCCTGATTTTTTATATACTTTTGGTTTGATTTCCATTCCTGCTTGACACCAGTATGCTTCTGCTAGACAAAGAAGGGAAGTAATCTTAGATTTATTGTCCACATGTTTCAAAACTTTTACTATGTTTGGCTCTTGAGGTCAACAAATATGTATGCAGTCCCACGATTGCAGATCTATGCATATAATCAATTTCAAGGAGGCCCATACCTCCTTCAGAATGGAGAATATATAATCTTGGTATGCACTGATTTTTCTAAATCATTTGATGAGCATGAAATGAAACGTTCTTCTTTTCCTGTCTAATCTATCCAACACCTTTTGGGGCCAGTCAATCCCTCCAAAATCATAAGTCAGGACAGAAGAGCAAATTGGTTTAAAGCTTGAACTTTGTTCCTAGATGTCAATGCTGTTTTCAGGATTAATTTAAGTCTTCTAAAATATTCCTTACTGAGTTTTATTTGATTTGATCATGTTTTATTGTTGATCCTTCATCATTTCCCAGATATTTATAACACACCCTCTTGCTCAAGTTCTTTTCTGTTACATTCTTGTCCCAAACTGATGTTTTCTTTGTGCTACGGCTTTTGCTGCTTTAAAGGTTGTTTTTGCACATTTATCAAGACTAAATGACATTCTTAATATCATCTGAAAAAGTTCTGATTACTTGTAGTTGTGCTTTCAGTTCCATATCTGATGAGCTATACAGTTTTAAATCATCGATAAAAAGATAAGTCTTTACACTTTGTTGCTTTCTTGGAGCCAAGTTATAGCCATGACCTAATCTGTTAAACACACAGCTTAATGGGTTAAGGGCATGGCAAAAGAGCAGCGATGACAGAGTGTCACCATGGAATATCCCCCTTTGGATTTTTATCCCTGAAGTAATAATTTGTCATGGCTTAACTGCAAAATGGTTTACCACTGGTTCATGGTCTCTCTGATGTAGTTTATCAGTGTAGGTTTTATCTTATACATTTTAAGCACTTTTATCCATGAATGTGGGATACTGTCAAATGATTTTTTGTAGTTTGTCCATGCCATACTTAGATTCTTCCCCTTTTTGTATTTCTCCACTATGACTTTATTTAACAACAAATGATCCTTTGTTCCATGTGATTTTCTTCTATTACCCTTTTGTTCTATTGTCATAATTGAGTTTTCTTCTAAATGACGATAAACTCTGTCGGCATCAATTGCAGTGTATAGTTTATACGTCATTGAAAGGCAAATTATTGGCCTATAATTTTTAGGGTAGCTTACATGTTCAGTCTTAAGTAGGAGCATTGTTTTTCTTGTTAGCCAGGCTGGTGTCTGTTCAAGGTGTGCATGTAAATAGTTCTTACTAATTGCTAAATCTTCATGCAAAGATGTTAATACTTTTAGCCAGAAGTTGGGTACTGCATCTGGCCTGGGTTTTCCAGTTATAGAGGCTTTTCGTCACTTTGTTTCGATCTCTCTGGCCATTAGTTCATCCCATTTCATATCCTGTATATTTAAACTTCTTATTCAATTCTTATTTCTTCTATACATGTAGCATTTTTATGTTCAACAGGATCTTCATAAATAATTCTTCGAAATGTATCTATTTCTTCTTTTTTTAGTGGTCTTTCAATTCCATTTACCCTGATGTTCATCGTGTATACAGCTGCAGTCATAACAGATGGGTTATCCTGCCATCAGGCGGGACCTCGGTCGGCCGAATTCCAAAGTCTAGGTCCGGCGTCTGTTTTCGTCGCTTCTTCCCTGACGTCAGTGCGGCAGGGGTATAAAAGAACCAGCCGACGCCATCTTCTTCAGTCTTTCTTGCCGCGCGGTGCCCGAAGCAGAAGCAGTTCGCAAGTGCCGGTCGGCCAGCTCCTGAGATTTACGAAAATATTTCAGCCAAAGTCTTCTTGAAAGCTAAGTACCCCGTTGGGGAAACTTTTCTTGCCTCAGACCGATGTCAGACAAAGTTAATAATTGCATTTCATGTGGGAAGCAAATACCGCATAAGGATTTCCATTCTTTCTGTATTCCTTGCTTAGGCCCAGACCACGACGTCTCAGCCTGCAGTTTTTGTGCTAGATTCAACAAATGCACTATTAAGCGTCGGGCGGAGGTCGCCCACCACTATTTTGGTGAAAAATGTAATTACATTGTCGTCGGATACTCCGACTCCAGTTTTGAGTAAAAGATGCAAAGATAAGGACCGACATACGAGGTCCACGACTTCTACCGACACCACGCTAAAGCCGACTACAGGTGCTCCGGTTCTCAGCGAGGCGCCTACGCAGCCCCTGAGTACCGATGACGCTTCATTACCGGTGTCTTCTGTGCCCGAGGTCGCAGGCTCCTCGGCCCCCATTCCGACTACAGATACCGATGCCACTCTTGGCGGGGAAACTCAGAGTTTAGACAGGCCTGCCACTTCTCAAGGTGTCTTCAGGCCTTCCTCCTTTTCCATTAAGGCTTTCACAAAATCTAAAGCAGCCATGAAAACTAAAAAACAAGGACCACAGACCCCCTCTCAAGGCCCCATGCCTAAAAAACAGATGCTCAAAATGGCTGAGGAATTTGATTACTCTAATCAGGGGTTCTCAACACCCCTTGGACAAAAGGCCCAGATTGGAGGAAGACTACCCTTCTTCAGATCAAGCCTCTATTATCTCAGAACATTCTGAGGACCAGGAATATTCATATTCCCCTTTTGAAGACTCTGATGCTGAGGAGTCCATTCCCTCGGTCTCCCCCCCTGAGGACTATTCTTTTGGGGAAACCCTACATACCTTGAGGGAACACTTTCACTGGGAAAGCCAAGATTACTCAGATACCAAGAAAAGGCTCAGGGATTTTCTCTTGCTTCCCCAGCACAGGCCTCTGGCTATCCCTCCTGTCTTAGATATATTAGATGATGTGTACACAGAAGCCAGCCTCAACCCAGATTCTTTGCCACCAGCTCCTGTTAAACCTGACCGGTATTACCGGGTTCCTGATTCACACCTGTTCCTATACAAAAGCCATGCTGCTGACCCAGAAACTATTTCACAGGGTCCCAAGGGAATTAAGGCCTCTACTGCTAAAACCCCATTACCTTCAGAGAGAGACTCCAGAGCTTTAGAAAGGTGGGGGGAAAAGGTGTACACCTCGGCCACTTTAACCATGAGGGCATTAAACTGTCAGTTCCAGGTGTTAAAGTATCAACAGTTTTTGTTATCTCAGTTGAAAAGCAAAATGACACAACCTGAGCAACCAGATTTAAAGGAGTTGCAGGATTTGTTACATAGTGCAGAGCAAGTGGGTAAACATACCTTGCAGTGTGGTTTTGATGCTGTAGAAGCCTCATGTAGAGCTGCTGTTACAGGGTCTGTCATCCGTAGACATGCTTGGCTCAAAGAGCAAACCTTACCAGATCATGTCAAAGCTAAATTACTAGATGCACCTCTTCAAAAAGATGTATTGTTTGGTGTTAAAGCTGAGGAGGTACTAAAGAAAATGGAGGAAAAGGCAAGATCAATGCAAACAGTGAAAGATTTCCTACAGGTACAACCTCCACGTTTCAGCAGAAACTGGCCTTCAAAAAATTGGTCCTTTCCAGCCATGGACAGACCTCAAAGAGGCAGATACAGGCGCCCGAGGGGTAGAGGGCAATCTCAAGGATCATTCAGAGCCAGACAATGGCAAGCACCTACCCCAAGAGGTGGAGAAGATAGATCACAGTCATTTCAGAAAGCAGACACAATGACTTTCTCCTTTGCATGCCAAGCAAAGCTTTAATGGCAGCACCTTTAGGCGGAAAACTGACATTATTTTCAAAAAATTGGCATATTGTCACAAAAGACAAATGGATCCTGGACATTATAGACAGAGGCTACAGATTCCACTTTCACACCCTTCCAAAAATGAGAGGCATGCCAAACCTGCCACAAAATCAAAGGGCAGAGGCACAAAAACAAATTTCAACTCTCATGGACATGAAAGCTATTCAAGAGGTACCTGCAAAAGAACAAGGTCAAGGTTTTTATTCCAGACTATTCCTGGTACCAAGGAAGGACGAAGATTGGAGACCTATTTTAGACCTATCCATCCTAAACACATATTTACTCGCACCAAAATTCAAGATGCTCATATTACAGCAGCTTCTTCCCATGCTGGGCAAGGAGTCTTGGCTGGTAACATTGGACCTCAAGGAGGCATACCTGCATGTCCCTATCAGACAAGATTGCAGAAGATACCTCAGATTTCTTGCAGGTTCAGCCCACTATCAATTCTCTGCATTGCCCTTTGGCTTATCTACTGCGCCCAGAGTGTTTACGAAATACCTGGCATCAGTAATTGCCTTCTGCAGACTTCAAGGGATACAAATATACCCATATCTGGACGACTGCCTGATCCAAGCGGACAGCAAGCACATACTTCTGAAACACCTGGCGTTTGTAATAAAACTGTTGAACTTTCTGGGATACACAGTCAACAAAAAGAAATCAAAACTAATACCCTCTCAAACAATAATTTTCCTGGGTGCCAGCTTGAATACAAACACCCAGATGGCCTACCTCACGCCAGAGAAGCAAGGGCAACTATCTCAATACTTCAGCAAAATGACAACCTTCACCAGGCTGACTGCAAGGAAAGTCCTGCAGGCTCTGGGATTCATGGCATCTTGCATCCTGCTGATCCCATGTGCAAAGCTGCATATGAGGAAACTTCAATGGTACCTAAAAAACTTATGGTCTCAACACAGCCACAGTTTGGAAACAATTATACCACTCATTCCATGTCTTCAAAAGGAATTTCTGTGGTGGGCTCAAGCATGCCAAAGAAACATAGGTCTCCCCTTCTGCATACCTCAAGCAAATCAAATCATCACAACAGACGCTTCGGACTATGCCTGGGGGGCGCACATGACAGATGAGTGCATTCAGGGAAAGTGGTCCCAAAAAGAGAAGCACCTACACATCAATAAAAAGGAAATGCTAGCAGAGCAAAATGCTGTTATGGCCTTCAAAGACTTACTGCATCCAGGCCAGCTATTGATAAGGACAGACAACACCACAGTGATGTGGTACATAAACAGGGAGGAACTCATTCATGCCCCCTGTGCAGACTAGCCATGTCCCTTTGGAACACGGCTCTGGAATTGCAAATCCAACTTCAAGCACAATTCCTGTCAGGGAAGGAAAACACACTGGCAGACAGCCTAAGCAGAAATTCGACAGATCCACACGAATGGAAGTTGCATCCTCAAGTTTTCGCAAAGATAACTCAGGCATGGGGACAGCCAGACATAGATCTCTTTGCTACCCACAGAAATTACCAACTGAAAAAATTTTGCTCAAGGACCTATAATCCACAAGCCTGGAAAGTGGACGCACTTTCTTTCAATTGGACAACATTGACAGTCTATGCCTTTCCACCTCTTCCTCTGCTGCCCAAAGTTCTATTAAAAGCCAGAGCAGAGAGGCCAAACATGATTCTCATTGCTCCAGACTGGCCAAGACAACACTGGTATCCACTCCTGAAGAGCCTGACACATTCCCCACCATGGATCCTACCTCTAGTCCCTCTTCTGTTGTCCCAGCACAACTACAAAACCCTAAATGTAGCTGCATGGAGAATTCCTTGATTTCCCAACAGACCCTCCTCTCTAAGGAGGTGCAGGATGTCATCTTGGAGGCCAGAAGTCCTTCTACTAGAAAAGCCTACTCCGCCAAATGGAAACGGTTTTGTGCCTGGAATCAGAAAACGGGCCAGAATCCTTGGGTAATAAATTTACCTCAAATATTACAGTACCTAGCTGAGATGTTAAACAGTGGCCTTTCCTTCTCCTCCATCAAGATCCATGCTTCAGCCATTTCTGCACAATACAACACAGATCCTCCTTTATTCTCTCATCCTCTCTTAAGACAGTTCCTCAGAGGGGCTAAGAATATAAAACCCCCAAGGAAACCACCAGTACCTACTTGGGACCTCAACTTCATTTTGGAAAAGCTGACCCTGCCTCTATTTGAGCCAGCTGCTTCAACAGAACTGCAATATTTGTCATGGAAAACAGCCTTCCTTCTGGCTATCACCTCAGCACGCAGGGTTTTGCAACTACAGGCCCTCATGGCTGTGCAACCTTTCATCATTTTCCATCAGGACAGAGTTTCCTTATGAACCAACCCTTCCTTTATGCCAAAGGTAGTATCCAGTGTAGCCTTGAATCAGACTATCCACTTACCTACCTTTTACCCTAACCCACAAAACAAAGGGGAAAGACTACTACATTCCTTGGACATTCACAGGCAACTTTGTTATTATTTGGACAGGACAAAGCCATTCAGAAAATCCGAGCAACTCTTTGTGTCCTATGCTACAGGTGCTCAAGGAAAGGCCATCTCCAAACAGACAATCTCAAAATGGATAGCCCACTGCATACGCTTTTGTTACTCATTTCATGGAAAAACTGTGCCTTCAAGCATCAGATCCCACTCCACAAGGGCCACAGCTACCTCTGCAGCTTTCCTCAGGGGGGTTCCTACCAAGGACATTTTGGAAGTAGCCACTTGGAGTTCTGTGCACACTTTCTCCAAGCACTATCACCTTCCACTTTACTCTAAATCTAGAACAGGCTTTGCCACAGCAGTCTTGCAGGGCATCCTTGCTCCTCCTAGTTCCACATAGTGCCTGCCACCCCTTTTTAGCTTTGGGATTCTACCCATCTGTTATGACTGCAGCTTTATGCACGATGGACATAGTACAGTTTTGTACCTACCATAAATGTAGATGTTCAAGTGCTAATACAGCTGCAGTCCAGGTTTCCCTCCCTCCATCCCCTCTTGGGACAGCCCTTATGACAAACACCTTCTCATACAACCTGATTGGGGTATTCTTTTATGGTGTATTTGCTTGCAAACTACTGTTTTTTGATTATTCTATATTGCATTATTGCATTATTACATAAGTTTATGTTTTGCCTTCCTTCTGGGGGCACCTGACATCTGGGGCAAGAAAAACTGAAGAAGATGGCGTCGGCTGGTTCTTTTATACCCCTGCCGCGCTGACATCAGGGAAGAAGTGACGACAACCGACGCCGGACCTAGACTTTGGAATTCGGCCGACCAAGGACCCGCCTGATGGCAGGATAACCCATCTGTTATGACTGCAGCTGTATTAGCACTCGAACATCTACATTTATGGTAGGTACAAAACTGTACTTTTTCCAATTCTCTATAAAACTTTTTGGGTCATCAGATTGCTTATTTTGTACTTTTCCTTTATATTTATCTGTGTATCTTCGAAGTTTTTCAGCCTGTGCTGGTATTTTTTTTTTTATTTGCGATGGTGCATGATGAATCCTGATCCATTATAATACTGTGCATTGCTTTAATTATCTTTGCGTTTTCTTGTTCTGTTCTCTCTTCTATAGTCTTCTAACAGTGACACTCCTTGTTTTATAGTTTTCTGTATTTGAGAATTCCATGATGGCATTCAATTTCTCCCTGTCCTTTTCCTTACTACCCTGTGTTCTTGTGTTGGGACTTTTTTAATTGTTATTAATTTGGCTGTACAGTAATGTATCCTATTTACTTCTGTTATATTGCATGAATCTCTATGGACAGTCCTAATTACTGTGTTCATTTATCAAACTTTTAACTTTTTTGGGTTTTATTGACCTTCTGCATTCTATTTCTTTCATTGATCTTAATATGTCTATCCATCTGTATTAAGTCAAGTAACTCTTCTCTTAGATCATTTTCTTCTAAACTGAAAGCACATTCTTTGTTCACCATTTCCTGCAGCCATTCTGTAGAAAGTTTCAATGCTGCTTCTTGTGCCACGTTCTCTTTAGTTTCACCCTGCGTCCTCCATGGCATTGACTGTTTCAGAGTTGCCACAGTTTCCTGATGTTCTTCGTGTTTCACTGTTGCAGTCATTACATTTGGGTTATCTGCCTGCAGGTAGCCCTCAGCCGGCCTGAATACCAGAGTCTTGGATTCCTGCGTCGGATGCTGTCTCTTCTTCCATGTCGTCAGGGGTATAAAACATGTAGCCGATGCCATTACATCAGTCTTTCTTGCCATGTGGTGCCCGAAGCAGAAGCTGGTCGGCCAACTCCTGAAATTTTCATTTTCGAGTTTCAGAACCGAAGTCTTTGAAAAAAGCTAAGTACCCCCGTTGGGGATCCTTTTTCTTGCTCTTAACCGATGTCAGTAAAAGTTAACAATTGTCTTACCTGTGGAAAGCAAATACCTCATAAAGATTTTCATTCGTACTGCATTCCTTGCTTAGGCCCAGACCACGATGTCCCTCGCTGTCGGTTTTGTGCCTTATTCAACCCCCGAACTATTCGTCGTTGGTCTGTTTTCGCAGCAAATTATTTTGGTACTCGGTTTAACTATCCAGCAATGACTTCGGTAAGCCATCCGACTACCGATATTCCGAAAAAACGTAAGGATAAAGACAGAGACAGACCACATGGGTCCAAAACTGCCAACGACGCTTGTGTTAAGCTAGTCGCCAGTTCGCCTGTACTCAGTGAGACGCTTTCACAGCCCCTGATACCCACTACTTCAGATTCGCAAGCCTCTACTGAGACCCATTTGGAGTCCGGTATGCTGCGAGATGCTTCTTCGATTATGGAACCTGCAGATATCTCTACCTTGGATGGGTCTGGAGCCTCTGTGCAGGCACCAGCTTCTGAGGGTGTATTTAGGCCGACAGGTTTGCATTTTAAACTGACACCATCTTCTTCATCAAGGCCTAAAACTTGACCCACGCCTAGAAAACCGACATCCAAACGCATGGTCAGGCCCATATGCCTAAAAAACAAATGCTTAGAATGGCTGAAGACCTTATTACTTTAATTAGGGGAAGCAAGCCTTCCCCCTCTAAAAGACCTAGAACTGATTTTCCTTCTGATTATTCTGATCAGGATTCTGAAATTTCTGTTTCTTCTGATGACCAGGATTTGCCTTTATCTACCTATGAGGATTCTGATGCAGAGGATTCTATTCCCTCTGCTTCCCCTCCAGAACATTTTTCTTTTGGTGAAACCTTGCACACTCTTAGGGAGCATTTCCGCTGGGAAAGCCATGATTACTCTGACTCCAAAAAGAAGTTTAGGGAATTGTTACTCCTCCCTCAACACAGGCCTTTGGCTGTCCCTCCTGTTCTGGACATTGTAGATGATGCCTTCTTGGAATCTAGCTTGGCGCCAGACACTTTACCTCCAGCTCCCAGAAAACCTGACAGTATTACAGAGTACCTGACTCTCTCAAGTTCCTATTCAAGAATCCTACTGCGGATCCAGAGACCATTTCCCAAGGACCAAAATGCATTAAGGCTACTGCTGCCAAAAACCCTACCACCTCTGATAGAGATTCCAGGGCCTTGGACAGATGGGGGTAAGAAGGTATACACTTCTGCTACTTTGGCCATTAGGGCCTTAAATTGCGAGTTTCATATGTTAAAGTATCAGCAGCATATTATGGAACTACTTAAACAGAAAATGATGTTGATTCCTGACTGTGCTGAACATAAAGAATTACAGGATTTAATACATTCTGCAGAACAAGTTGGTAAACTTACTTTGCAATGTGGTTTTGACTCTTTAGAAGCATCTTGCAGGGCTGCTGTCACTGTACCTGTACTTAGAAGGCATGCTTGGCTTAAGGAGCAAAACTTGCCAGGTCATGTTAAAGCTAAATTACTGGATGCTCCCTTAAACCAAGACCGCCTGTTTGGCAACAAAGCAGAAGTCGTCCTTAAAAAGATGGAGGAAAAAGCTAAATCTATGCAAACTGTTAAAGATTTCCTGCAAGTACAACCTCCCAGATTTAGTAGGCATTGGCCTTCTAAGAATTGGTCCTTTCCAGGCCTTCTCAGTCCAAACCCAGGAACAGCAGACTGCCTAGGTTACAGTCTCAGGCTACACACAGGCCTAAGCAGTGGGGGGCTCCCACTTCCAAAGCTAGAAGTAGTAAGACACCCCCCTATGGAAAAATGTCACAATGACTTAACCTTTAACCCTTCCAAGCCCTGCTCAACTGCCTGCTCCCTTAGGAGGAAAGCTCGCCCTGCATGCAAAAAACGGGGAATTCATTACCCAGGACAAATGGGTTTTAAATATAGTTTTCCAAGGATACAGATTCCACTTCCACACCTTACCAACCCCAAACGGTTGGTCAGACCTACCCCCAAATCAGTGGGCAGAGGCTCAACAGCAGGTTCTCTCTTCTAATTATCAGGGCTATTCAACCTGTCCCAGCAAAAGAGTAAAAACCTTGTCCCCTTTCAGGACTTTTCCTAGTACCCAGAAAAGACTGCTCCTGGCGTCCGATCCTGGACCTCTCTATTCTAAACACCTTTTTGGTAATCCCAAAATTCAAAATGATAACACTTCAACAGCTGCTTCCTATGCTAGACAAAGATGCCTGGTTGGCAACCTTAGATTTAAGGAAAGCTTACTTGCACATTCCAATAAGGGAATCTTGCAGGAAATACCTACACTTCAGGGCAGGCTTCATGCACTATCAGTTCTCTGCACTTCCCTTTGGCTTATCTGCTGCGCCAAGGGTATTCACAAAGTGTCTAGCTCCAGCCATTACATTTTGCAGGCAGAGAAATATTCAAATATACCCATACCTGGACGATTGTCTGATTCAGGCAGAAAGCCAGGACATGCTATTAAAACATCCGGCATTTGTAAAGAAACTTCTAACCTCACTGGGGTACACCATAAACGAAAAGAAATCTCATCTAGTAACCTGCCAACAGATTGTATTCCTGGGAGCAACCTTGAACACAACTTTCCAAATGGCTTAACTAACACCAGAGAAACAAGTTTATCTGACAGCCTACTTCAAACTACTGGCCACAAAAACCCAGCTATCTGCAATGAAAATTCTATAAGCCCTGTGGTTCATGGCCTCTTGCATTCTAATTCCATATGCAAGACTGCATATGAGGGAAATACAATGGTATCTAAAAAGCCTATGGTGTCAACATTTTCAGGACCTGGAATCAGTGGTTCCTATAATTCCTTGTATAAAGACAGAGTTCCTTTGGTGGGCAGAGGCCTGCCACCTCAACAAGGCTCCCTTTCAATCTACCCCCTGCCGCCCAAACCCTGACTACAGATGCATCAGACTATACATGAGGGGCTCACTTGGCAGGGCAGTGCATTCAGGGCAAATGGAACCTGAGGCAGATGTACCTGCATATCAGCCAAAAATAAATGTTAGCTGTACAGAATTCCCTGACAGCCTTCAAGGACCACATCCTTCCAGGGCAATTATTGGTAAAGACAAACAACACTACAGTTATGTGGTACATAAACCAGCAGGGGGGAACCCACTCGTACCTTCTCTGCAGACTATAGATGACTCCATGGAACACAGCCTTGAGCTACCAAGTGCACCAACAAGCTCAATTCCTGCCAGGCAAGCTGTATTCACTGGCAGATGACTTAAGCAGAAATCTCATGGACCCAAACGAATGGAAAATGGAACCAAAAATATTCAACCTCTTGAGGAACAAATGGGGGACTCTAGAGATAGACCTGTTTGCCTCCCCCCAGAACTACCAATTGGACAAATTCTGCACAAGGACTCCCCACAGCCAAGCTTGGAAAGTGGATGCCCTGTCCTTCACCTGGAAAAGCCTCTCGGTTATGCCTTTCCCCCTCTGCCTCTCCTCTCGAAGGTTCTGCTAAAGATCAAACAGGACAAACCAAGGACAATTCTTATTGCACCAGACTGGCCTCGACAGCACTGGTACCCCCTCTTGCGCAGCATGATACTGCTGGATCCATGGCACCTACCTCAGACACCTTCCCTGCTGTCCCAGCAGGCAAGCCAGATTCTGCACCCTCAGCTTCAAACCCTGAACATTGCAGCCTGGATAATTCCTTGAGCTCTCCAATAGCATCCCTCAGTAAGCAGGTGCTAGAGGTCATTCTAGAAACAAGGAGACCTAGTACTAGAAAATCCTATACTGAAAAGTGGAAAAGATACTGTTCTTGGAGACAGACCCAGGGTATGGGAACTACGGTGCCCAGTTTACCTCATATTCTTCAGTACTTAACAGAAATGCTCCACAAGGGCCTATCCTTCTTGTTTATTAAAATTCATGCCTCTGCAATTTCAGCACATTATCATACTGAACCACCCCTCTTCTCTCACCCCCTGTTAAAGCAATTCCTCAGAGGGGCTAAAAATTTAAGGACCCCCCCCCCAGGCGACGACCTACTCCAGCCTGGGACCTTAACTTTGTATTGGAAAAGCTCACTCTCCCTCCATTTGAACCAGCTGCAACTGCAGAGCTGAAATTCCTTTCTTGGAAAACAGCATTTCTTCTAGCCATCACTTCAGCAAGAAGAGTGTCTGAATTACAGGTCCTCATGGCAGTGGAGCCCTTAATTATCTTCCAAGCAGACAGGGTTTCCCTCAGGGCCAATCCTTCCTTTATGCCCAAGGTGGTGTGCACTGTGGCCCTAAATCAGTCCATTCATTTGCCTACTTTTTTCCCTAAGCCACAAAACAACGTGCACGGACAACTTAGATTTTATTTGGACAGGACTAAGCTTCTCAGAAAAAAATATGAACAGCTGCTAGTTGGCTTTGCTGTAGGGGCAGAGGGGAAGGCCATTTCAAAGCAAACCATTTCTAAATGGATAGCACATTGCATTCATTTCTGCTATAAGCACCATGGAAAACCTACCCCACAGGGGATAAGATCACATTCCACCAGGGCTGCATCTACCTCTATAGCCTTTCTCAGAGGGGTCCCTACCAGGGACATCCTAGAAGCTGCTACCTGGAGCTCTGTTCATACCTTCACCAAGCTTTACCACATGCCTATTATTTCTAAATCCAGAGCTGGTTTTGCCACTGCAATATTGCAGGGCTTAATAGCTGGTCCTAATGCTCTCTAACTTCCTCCTCCCTTCCTTAGCTTTGGGAATCTACCCAAATGTAATGACTGCAGCAGTGAAACACAAAGAACATAGTACAGTTGTGTACACTTACCATAAATGTAGATGTTGGAGTGTATTCACTGTTGCAGTCCTGGTTACCCTCCTCCAGTCCCCTGACTTCTCTTGGCTCTATCTTTCCTTCTTGTTTGGTGTATTTGAGCTTTCTGGTGTATTTGCTTTTTGTTGGAAGTGTAACATAACATAAAATTGCTTTCCATTATGGGGGCACCGGACATCTGGGGTAAGAAAAACTGATGTAATGGCGTTGGCTGTATGTTTTATACCCTGACGACCTAGTGTCATGGAAGAAGAGACAGCATCCAATGCAGGAATCCAAGACTCTGGTATTCAGGCTGGCTGAGTGCTACCTGCAGGCAGATAACCCAAATGTAATGACTGCAACAGTGAATACACTCGAAAATCTACATTTATGGTAAGTGTACACAACTCCAAAGTATCTTCATAGATCAACTGATTACATGCTTCCTGCTCCACTGGTTTCTCCTTAATGTGGGTGTCCATTGCTCTATCCTGTTGTGATATGTGAGTTAAATTGTCTACGCTAAATCCTTCAATTTGCAGGTAATTCATAACCTCAGCTACTCTTTCTTTGATTTCTCCATTACTAATCCTCTTTTCTACTTTTCCTCTTTGTTTTCTTATTTTTTGTATTGTACAATTTTGCATATCCTGATGTCTTTGTCTCTATTTCTTTTCAAATATCTTTGGTGCTGCTCATTTTGCATTGATACATTTTGCTTTCTCCTTTGCATAAATATTGCATTATATTAATTTTTTTTCTTTCCCATGTCCATATTTCTTTTTCATATCCATTGGGGCTGAGCCAGTGTCCATCTAGGACGAGAAGGGGGAACCTTGGCTAGTGATTTTGGAATGGCCTTGGGGGATTCTGCAAATTCATGTTAAGGCTGAAGTCCCAGGTTCCTTAATATAGGTACTTCAAGGCTCATGGTCTCCAAGATTTATATGGGTGGATGTTCTGTTTTTTTCCAGTTGCTAAGGACTTTGAAGTCTCCTCTTCTCCCATAGAAATTCCTTTTTCTTCCACCCCTCTTAAAAGGACTAGGGAGTCACCTTCTTTTGATTATGAAGATTTCGATTCTCAGGAGGAGTCTTTAGTTATTCCTCCCAGATTCATTCTCCTGATTCTCCACTGGAGGAACTTTCCTTTGGGGATACTGTCCTTAAAATCATGTGACATTTTAAGTGGAAAAACTGTCAGATGTGTGATGCTCAGAAGAGGTGTTATGATCTCCTTCTTAAAGAAGAAAAACAAAACAGGGTAAGCCAAGAGTAGCATAAACATAAGCGTTTATATCACGTCATCGAAAGTTGAAAACACCGAACACCATTTAATCAAACCTAAATAATCTAAAGCACACAATATCGACCATTCAGAACAGCAAATTTTTTCCCAGGGAAGAAATTTGCTATTCCGAAACACATTCACACAACACAGGCACACCAAAAAAACAGAAATCCACACACTTGCACTTAAATTCATACATCTAACTCTACACTAAACTATACAAACACTACTATCTATCCACTTACCTTAACCCAACCCTAACCCTAAGGTCCGTCACTATTGCACACTCACCTTACCCGCGCCCCAACCCTAACTGACTTAACCCGCCCCAACCCTAAACTCTGTCACTATCGCACACTCACCTCACCAGCACCCTATCCCTAACTCGCGTAACCCGTGCCGTAAACCTAACGTCCACACAATCACACACTTAGCTGAACCCCCGTAACTTTCCACCACAGTGCTAAAAGTAGCAAAGCCACAGAAACGGACAACCAAATTATTTCCCTAGGAAAGAATTCGATGTTCTGCAGCTTCGCTATTTTTAGTGTTCGATGCATAGGGTTCGACATTGTGGCATTCAACGTTATCGGCTTTCGATAACGTGATATGAACCCAAACATAATCAATCCAGTGTGAGAGGTAAGAGTTAAAAGTATGAAATCCAAAAAAACAGCCAACAAAAAATGTATTTGATACTAAGTAAACACCAGGAGATCAGCCATTAAAAGGTTTTCTTGATCCCAGTTTGTTAGAATGAGCTCTTTTGTCACTTAACATACTTCATCATCTTGTACTATAGCAGTGATTATAATACTGAGCATACACCGTTGCACTCTGGAAGAACTAGTTTTGTTACAATTCATATACATACATACATACGTACGTGTGTGTGCGTGTGCGTGCGTGTGTGTGTGTGTGCGTGCGTGTGTGCAGAAAAATCAATAATCACCATTACTACATGGACTTTTGTCTGTTAACACTTCCTTGAATCGAATATTAAAAGCCTTGCTCTCTACCTGCTGAAAGAGAAGAGCAAAAGATGTCCTTTTGAAATGGGCAAAATAAAAAAAAATAATCTTCAGCCCTTTCCTTTCTCACTTCTGTTTCCCAGGTGTCTAGACATTGGATCAAGTGCAGCTGCGATGCTGTTGATGTTTCCTCGGGGTGGCTATGTCTGGGTATGTCAGTCAGTGGTATTCCTGGCTTAGTCTTCAGAACCTTCTAGAGGATGTCACACCTAAGATATTAGATTTTCCTCTGAATACTCAAAATTTGTTTTCGTTAAGGTGTTACAGGACAAGGGGAAGTTTATGCAAGACCCTAATCATATTTTCCTTTGTCCTGGTCCTAAGTGCCAGTGGAACTGCCTTCTAAAGTAGGTCTTTTGTGCATAAACATCAAAGGCAGCCCCAAATGGTTAAACAGTCCTCTAAAAGCATTTTTCTTGAGAAACCAAGACACGACTCCAGGGGATACGTCTTTCATGATAAGCCTGCTTGCATGTGACTACTTTCCTATTCCCCATGGGCAGACTCCTCTGTCACTCACTCACTCTTTCAAAAATTGTCTTTATCTTTTTCCATTTGACAGAGAATTACAACATGCAAGTAGATTCTGTCTGTAACTCAGAAGGGACTACAGAATGGTATGAAATCCCCTTCCTCCCTTTTCTGGTATTCCTTGGTCTTCTCCTTGCCAGTTGCCTCATTTTCCACCTCTGATTAAGGTCTTTTGTCTCTGGGCACTATCCAGCCGGTCCCTCCTTGAGAGAGGGATAATTTATTTATTTATTTATTTTACATTTGTTAACCGGGCTAGTCCAACTGGATACAAGTCTATTTTCAGTGGCTCCACTAACTACTACTTAACAAGATAAAAAATATACAAAAACTTATACAATAAAAATAAGAATAAAAATAAAAATAAAAAATAAAAACAATGTCATAGGTTAATAAGGGTGATAAGGGTTTCTATACCAGGATATTTCTAGTTCTCAGGAAGAAGGCCTGTCTTGGATTTTTCCTTTCTGAACACTTTTCTGAAAGTTTCCTCTTTCAAAATGTTAACTTTTCAGACTCTATTCCCAAACCTTTCTGGTTTCTCTTGATTGGAAAGATGTTTATCTCCATATTCCTATTCATCCTCTTTTCAGGAAATTTGTACAGGTTTCTGGATCTTTCTCACATTATTAGTTTTCTGTTTTGTCATTTTGTTTTCTACAGCCCCAAGGATATTCACCAGATGTCTTGTCATAGCCTTTTTGCAGACGACTTGGTATTGAGATCTTTCCTCATCTGGACAACTTTCTCATTCAAGCTCCTTCACAGTAGGCTGTTATGCTAGGTTTCAAGTTTAGAATGCACCTGCTTCACAGTGCAGGCTTCACTCTTCATCTAAAAAAGTAAATTCTGACGCCTTCTCAGGATCAAGTTTTCATAGGTTGCAGAATTCAAACTCTGTTACAGCTTTTCTTCCTCCTCCCAAGGTCCTTTCTTTGACAACCTTCTTTCAGCCCCTTCCTCCTTTGCAAGAGACCTCGGCAAGATGGTTTCTAAGAGCCTTGATTGAGATTCATGGCATCTGCTGTCATTATGGTTCCATTTGCCAGAATCCATATGAGGAAGTGCCACTGATGTATAAAAGCAGTTTGGCTTCAAAATTGCCATTCTCTGCATTTTTTGATTCCTCTCTTGAGTAAGGAATTTCCTTGGTAGATCAAACCGATATCCCTCTATCCAGGCCTTCAAATTCTGACCCCCCTCCCACTCAGCACCTATGTACAGATGCTACAGAACTAGCCTGGAGGGTTTGTTCCAGTGGCTTCAGGGTCCAGTGGGTTTGGTCTCCTCAGGAGGTGACTGAACACATCAGTGTCATGGAAGTGAAGGCTTTGATTTCAGTTTTTCGCCCTTGCATTACCTTTGGTCTCCAGGACCTATGTCTGAGTCTTTACTGGTAAGAACACTGCTATTTAGTACATAAACAAGGAATGAGGGGATGAAATCTGAAATCTTACTGCCTTTGCAGGCTAGCCTGATAGCATGGGACTGTGCTGTTAAACTTCAAGTGACTCTTCAGGTAGTATATATTCCTTCAGAAAAGAATGTAGTGGCAGACACTGAGTAGATCCAGGACAGATCCTGACAAGTAGATGTTGCACAGGGATGTTTTCCTGGACATTGTTCATCAATGGTGTGACGTCCCTGCTCTGGGCCAGTATTCATGGAGCCTCAATCCTCAACACTGACACCGGTGAGGGACATT
Source organism: Protopterus annectens (assembly GCF_019279795.1). NCBI lineage: Eukaryota > Metazoa > Chordata > Ceratodontiformes > Protopteridae > Protopterus > Protopterus annectens. The sequence continues at coordinate 107,044,972 of NC_056731.1, read as the reverse complement.
CACTTGGAACAAAAATAGATACACACAGTATTTCCAGATACAACTCTCTTCACCAAGCACAATTTCCTTAAGAGCATATAGAGAGCACACTCTTGTCATGGGGCTGGGTTTCTCTCTCACCGGGCCCCAAATAAGACTGTACACTGACCACAGCTGTAGAGCTGAGTGTTCCAAGCCAAGTCCTCCATCATCCTCTCTGTGAAAAAAGTGCTCTGTGTCCAAGTAGCTGACATGGACACACACACACACACACACACACACACACACACACACACACACACACACACACACACACACACACACCCTGAGAAAGACTGGCACAAATTTACCAGCTATGTCCCCTCTACCCAGCCTATATTGTAGATACTGCCACTAAAACGCACCAAATCCAGCTACTCTAAGGCTCTTACAAGGGTACCAATTATACTGAGTAAATCTAATACTGATGCAAATGATAGTGTTTGACCAATGCAGCAAGGCTTTCAGGAGCGGCCACATGCTGCTGGTATTCTGAACAAGTCTTTATTTAAATGCACCAGCCTGCTTAAAAAGGAAGAAATGGAGTGACCACATGTGATTTAGTAGTGATTATATACTGGCAAAGGGGTAGTGATTATATACCTGTGAAGGTAGTGTGCTATCAGTCTAATTTTTTTAAGTATTTTTCATGTTGAGGATTGCGCTTTTAATGCATTATTTACAGTACTAAAAGTTAAGGATTAAAGGTTTATATATGTACATATAGATATAGAAATTTAAACCAAATAGTGATATTCATGTTTTGTGTATTAAAGCGAATACACCTATAAAGATACTAGAGATAAATATTCATGAGCATTGAGGAGTTTAGATAATGCATCAGTTCAAAGACAGATTTTCCTGGGGAACAAGGACAGCTAAAGCTCCCTCATTAGTGCCTGACTCAGTACTGTATGTTAATCTTTACCTTTTGTATTTGCTTTTTCCTCCCTGGTGAAATATATGTCTTTGTCTGGCAAACCATAAAGTACTGAACTAAAGAGCGAGACACAGAACATGCATACAAGTCTGTTATTTTACAAATGTTCTAAATGCATAATTTAAAGTTTGTCCTTGTTTTTGAACCTTTCTCCCATTATTTTGTCTTTGTCCTTGATTCTTGAGGTAGGACATTTAGAGGAGTGGGGGGATTTCAGTGGGTCACCCTGTTTGGTTCTGATAATTTGAGATGTGTTTTGGAGCCATTATTTTTTGCATATATTGATTCAATCACCAGCAGATATTTGAAGTGGCATACGGTGATGCATCTGGTTGTGTGTGTGTTGTGCGAAACTGTGCAAGGGGACATTGCAGCTCATGATATTGCCTCATGTTTTGATATGCTCCTGGTAAAAGTTATGCTTTTTTGGCAAGTTGTTGTAGATTGTAGTCATGAAATAATGACAGATGTGAGTTTCAGACTTTATATCCTTCTGAAAATACCTTAAATACAAAACCTGTCATTCTCTCAACTTTCTACATACATAAGAGTAACATTTAAAATCTGTCTTGATTTTGGGTCTTTGTTCCTGATCCTTATGAACAGAAGTTGAGAGAGCAGAAGGGGTTGCAGAGGGTTGCACTGTATGGTTCATTAGATTAATAATAAGCTGTTGATCTAGAGCCACAATAACCCAAATTGTAGGTACCAATCAACAACACTAATTTATAGTTAGTTTTGACTCCTTTCAATGAGAGCTAGCCAAGGTGTTTGTATGATTACCTATCCATTTGTCTGGGTTATGCTTAAAAGGGGTCAGAGAACTGGTTTGCTTTATATCTAAAGGAAGTCTATTCCATAAAAGTGGGATTCTCTGGAATTTATATTTTATGTTGCCAGAAGGCCGTATTTATGTTTTGGTGGAAGTTAAGATTTCTTCAGCAGGTATTGTATGGTGTTACTAGTTTTGCAGATGTGCAGTAAGTTGTAAAGAACTGAATCCTTCGGGGTTCTGTAGGCTAGACAGAGGTCTTCTCTCAAGATTCTGTAGGAAACAGATGAGAGAGAGAGCACTTAAAGGCAGTGTAGGTATGCCCTTGATTTTAACAAGGAAACGCCATAGTCTCTCGAGCTGTCATATGTTTAAACATGTACATACCAAAGGGGCCATGATACTTTTTATGGGCCTGATGAGGGATCATAGAGAAATGAAAACTTCCTTAGATATGGAGGAAATATCCCGGTGATCAGTTTGGCTAGGTAAAGTATTTCCTAACAACAATTGATATATGGTGATCAAAGGATAATTTGTTGTCAACAAAAGTGCCTAGGTCTCTAATGACCAAGTCATCTTTCCAAAGGGTGTAACCTCTGTGATAGGCACATGGGTGACCTGTTTTGCCAAAGGACACAGTGCTGGATTTCGTAGCATTTAGTTTTGGGCCATGGACCAAGACAGCACTTATTGGTGCATGTTAGGCAATCCCAAAGAATCAAAGTTAGATAGGAAGTTAGCTCAAAGTTTGCAATCATCCTTTGCTCTTGATTGTTATCACCACCCCTCTTAACTACAGCACTCTGCCTTCACTTGTACCATTTTCAGCCCTTCTTGTTGTCATGCTGGTATCCTCCCTTCATCCTTCCACGTGCTGCTTCTGATCCCTTTCCTATCCCATCTTTCATCTTATGAGATCTCTGTACTGTTCTGTCATTTCCATTCAGTGCTACTCCCATCTGGCCCTCACTGTTCCTTCCTGCCCACTTCCTTCCTTTTTATGGTCTTTGCTTTTGTTTGGCCATTTCTGACTCTCTTTCCTCTTCATCACTTGTTGCTGTTATTTGGACTTGTTCTTCCATACTGTTTTCCTTTTCTGGATGTTCCAATACTTTCTCCTTACTGTGTACAATCCTGCTTGAACTGTACTCCTTTGACACTTGCCCATGTCCTCCTGTCTTTTGCCTTTTTCTCCCTTTCTTGCTCCACTGCAACCTTTCTGTGACATCTTGCTCACTGCAGTTCTACACAATGTCTTTTGTAATGTGACCATTAAAGTTAGTACATTAGCACCTGATTTCAAGCTCTCATGTTCTCCAGTAAAGCTCCCCCCATTCTCTTGCACACACACTGTACATTTATTATTTCTAGTTTCCCTGAGTCATGCAGCTAACTTACATCCTGAGTACCTCACTGATCTCTTTTATTGTCTCCTCCAACCTGTATTGCTTATTTCATGTTTCAGTAGCTTTATTAAATAAGCAGAATCCAAAACATTGTCAGTGTTGCATGCTGTCAAAAGCAGATGAGTTTTTATTTATGTGCTTTTGTGAGTCCGTGTTCTGGTTACAGTGTTTCACAGCTCTCAGTGTACTTATAGACTACTGGTGTGTATCTTTTGTTTGGGGTTTACAAGGAATATGAGAGCATCATACATGCTGTAGATAATTGGAGACTGTATGTTTATGCAGATATGCCATTGTGTAAAATGTATGAAAATCCACAGAGTGATGTGTTATAGGACTGCTAAAAAGACTCACAAAACTGCATCAAAGGAAGGTGTATGTTTGCAACTGCAGTAGGAAATTTTTGGCCTTGAGCAAGTATTCAGTGGTTTCTTTCTTTCTGAAAACGTTTTTCTTATTGTCTTTTGGTTTCATTATTATGGTTTAGTGATTCTGATTATTACAGTTTCTATGAATTGCATTAAGTATTTTATAGCATTTTCTTGTAATATCTATCGGAAAGGAAATTATATTGCATGAAAGGTAAGAAACGGATGCAAAAACAAGTGAATTTTGTACAGAACAATAACACTATCTGCTGTCTTTGTATTTGCAGCTAAGTATCATCACAGCAGTTGTCATGTTCTCTTATTATTTTAGGTTTAACACACAAGCCTCAGATGAGGAAGATGCTGGCTCTGGATGAAGGGGTGGTGGAGGAGTGGCTATCAGAATATAAGGTTTGTTGCTATATTAATACTAAGCTGTTAAACTACCTTGTTTAAATTGCTATAAAATCTGTTGATAATGAGCCTTTTTTGTCCCTGTGTTTAGCTGTTCATGCCTCTCACTTGCTTTGATAATTGCATTAAAACTGATTTTTGGCCTCAAATTTCATCTTGCATTTAGGTTTAGTAATTTCTGCCATAAAGTTAGAATAGTTAACGTATATTCATATGTAAATAAACAAATTAACATGTAAAATATTCCTTTCACTAAGTAGGGAAGAACATCTGAATGACTTCTGAAATATAAAGTGCTCCTGTTTTCTGAATGTGTGCTATGACTTTTTTCAGACCAGAGGTTTGTAATGCACAGAGTTTGTTAGATGTGTTGCTTCTCTCTGCAGTTTCATTGCATTGATTTTCTTGCACACACATGGAGATACTACTTTAATTAGCATTAGCATGGTTAGTAAACAGTCAGGGAGAGATCTGAATCAAATCATTTTTTTTCCAGTTACTGATTCATACTCCCAAGACAACAAAACCTCTGTGCTGTTAGCGGACACACAGAAATGTCATACATTTACACATTTGGCAGTAAGTCACAGGAGAACTAGCTGTCAGTTGGGGCATTTAGCTTTTGGAAAGACTCTGGAACACCATCATTGCTGTTGTGGTTAGGGAACAGTAGCTGTACAGTGACTGGTGGGGGTTAGAGGCACTCTTGTATAGTAGTAAGGGGAAGTTGTGATGGCATGCTGGTGAAGTCTTTTGATAGGTTGAAGACATGAACATTATTCCAGGGCAGAATTGCTAGATATGTATGTGATGAAGTTCTTCGTGTTTTACTGTTGCAGTCATCACCTGTGGGTTATCCCTGCTGTGGTAGCCCTCGGCTCCCCTGTTTTTTTTTGCGTCGCCTGCCGTCACCTATAGGCTGACTTCAGGTCATTAGTGCTATAAAGCAAGGCAGCCGACGTCATTACATCAGTCTTTCTTGCAGTGGAGCCCATATTAGAAGCAGTTCACACGAGTGCCGGTCGGTCGCTACCAGAAGCTGAATTTCAGCTGAAAATGTCTAAAGCTAAGTACCCCGTTGGAGACCCTTTTTTCTTGCACTAACCGAAGTCTGAAAAAGTTAACAATTGTCTCGCCTGTGGAAAGCAGATCCCACACTGAGACTTCTATTCTTACTGCGTCACTTGTTTAGGCCCAGACCACAATGTCCCCCGATGCCAGTTCTGTGTCTTTTTTATTGCGTGAACCATTTGCCGTAGAGCTATTTTTGTAGACAGTTATTTTTCTGTTACATCTTCACATTCCAATATGGCGTCCGTCAGCCAACAATCTGTGGACATTTCGAAAAAACATAGAGATAAGGATAGAGACAGACCACACAAGGCCAAGCCTTCCAACGATGCTACCGCTAAGCAGGTCGTCAGTTCTCCGGAATTCAGTGAGGTGCTTTCGCAGCCCCTGATGCCCGATTTGATATCTACACATGCCTCTACTGAGACCCTTTTGGAGTCTGGTATGCCGCAGGAATATTCTTCGTCTTCCGAGCATTTGGTTGTCTCTGCCTCTGTTGAGTCTGGAGCCACGATGCAGCCACTGACTTCCAAGGAGGCCTTTCACACTACCGATTCTAGAAAAAAACTGACGTCTTCCCATCCGGCTACCATTTCTCTCAGACCGATGGATTCTCTTAGACCTAGAAGCCAGGGCACTCCTAGGAAATCTGCTTCTAGCCAGCATCTTGCTACTGCTTCACCACCCTAAACACTAATGCTTAAAATGGTGGAGGATCTAGTCTCCCTTAACCGGGGTAGTCAGGCCACTTCTTCTAAAAGGCAAAAGGCACCCTTTCTCCAAAAATTATGACAGAGCAGGATTCTGAGGAGTCTCATTCGGTTTTTGAAGAGGAGCTGCATACCTTAACTGCTTAAAAAGCAGAAGAGGTGCTTAAAAAGATGGAAGACAAAACAAAATCTATGCAAACAGTAAAAGATTTCTTTCAAGTGTCAACGTCCCAGATTCAGCAGGAACTTTCCCTCTAAGCACAGGGCCTTCCCTGCACCAAGCAGACAGGGCCAAGGTAAGCCTCCAAGCCCCTATCCCAGGGCCAGCAGAGAAACAAACAGTGGACCACTTCAGTCTCTAAGACAGGGAGTTCTAAGCCAACCTTTTATGGCAAACACTCACAATGACCCCACCACCACCCCCACCCTCCCTTCACTCATCAAAAGCTAGGAGGAAGGCTCTCCCTCTTCAAAGACAATTGGCTTTCTGTAACAAAGGACCAATGGGTCTTAAAGATCATTTCTCAGGGATACAAAATTCTCTTTCAGCGAACTCCCAGTTCCAAAAGGGTACCCATATGTACCTCCAAACCAGTGGGCAGAGGCATTGAAACAGGTCCAGACTCTCATATCACAGGGGGCTGTAGAACCTGCCCCCCTCAGAACAAACAGGCAAAGGCTTTTATTCCAGATTATTCCTTGTTCCCAGAAAAGAGGGCATTTGGTGCCCCATCCTAGATCTATCCATTCTGAACACCTCTCTGGTGGTCCCCAGATTCAAAATGCTAACTTTGCAGCAGCTGCTGCCTATGCTTGCAAAGAAATGCCTGGCTAGTGACCCTAGACCTAAAAGATGCCTTACTCCACATCCCCATCAGGGAATCGTGCAGGAAATTCCTGTGCTTCAGAGCAGGCTCACAACACTTTCAGTTCTCTGCATTGCCCTGTGGCTTATCTACTGCTCCCAGAGTATTCACCAAATGCTTGGCCCTGGCCATAGCATTCTGCAGACAGAGAAGTATACAGATTTACCCTTACCTGGACGACTGCCTCATTCAGGCAGAGGGCAAAGAAAAGCTGCTCCAGGATATTCTCTTTGTCAAATCTCTTCTAACCTCCCTAGGGTTCACCATCAACAAGAAGCAATCAAAACAATACCCCACCAGGAAGATCATTTTCCTGGGAGCTGTTCTAAACACAGCATCCCTAATGTCCTTCTATCCCCAGAAAAGCAGAGCTTCCTGCCTCTCTACTTTACCCAGCTGGCTTCCAGAAGTCACCTCACTGCGAGAAAGCTCCTGCAAGCCCTGGGATGCATGTCATCTTGCATCCTTCTCATTCCTCTGGCTACGCTTCACATGAGAAAACTTCAGTGGTACATAAAGAACCTGTGGTGCCAGCACTCTGTCCCTAGAGACCTCTCTTCCTCTGATCCCACGTATAAGGGCCGAGTTTCTCTGGTGGGCAGAGGCCTGTGCCAGGAACTCCGCCCTTCTGGCCAGACCATCGCCACCAAGGCCTCGGACATTGCTTGGGGCGCTCACCTAGCAGGCAGGTGCACCCAAGGTCTTTTGGATGCCCAGCAACTTCACTTGCACATTAGTCAGAAAGAAATTATGGCAGTACAAAAGGTTCTGACATCCTTCAAACCCCATCTCAGGCCAGGGGTTCTCCTTATAAAAACAGACAATACCACAATAATGTGGTATAATCAATCTTACACCCTGTGCAGGTTAGCCATGAGCCTCTGGCTTACAGTCACCTCCATGAGTCTACACCTAATTGCCCAGTACCTACCAGGGGTCAGCAACACCCTGACAGACCACCTAAGCAGAAACCTGCTGGACCTCCACGAATGTCAGCTCCACAAGGAAATTTTTCTGCAAATCACTTAGGAGTGGGGGACTCCGGAGGTGGATCTCTTTGCCTCGCACCTCAACCACCAGCTGCAAAAGTTCTTTACCAGGTAGTATCACCTCCTAGTGTGGAAGGTGGATGCCTTGACCTTCCCCTGGAATCCCTCTTTGTGTATGCATTCCCTCCTCTGCCCCTTATTCCCAAGGTACTGATCAAAATGAGGGAGGAGAGGCCAAAGGCCATCATCATTGCTCCAGATTGGCCTAGACAGCATTTGGTACCCCTTACTGCGCAACCTGACCTTACAGCCCCCCCAAGCAGCTTCCCCTAATCTCAGACCTCTTAACCCAGGTGAGGGAGAAGATACTGCACCCAGACTTAGACTCTCAACCTTTCAGCATGGCTATACCTTAAAGGCTAGCAAGGAGTCCCTGTTAAGCAAACAGGTCCTAGACATTATAACAGAGGCCAGAAGGCCCAGCACCAGAAAATCATACATAGGGAAATGGAAAAGATTCTGCTCCTGGAACCAGTCCAAAGGGGTCAGTACCTCCCATCCTTCTTATCTTGGATTACCTAGCTGAGTTGCTCAATAGTGGCCTCTCTTTCTCCTCTATTAAAATCCATGCCTCAGCCATTTCTGCCCATTATGATTCAGACCCACCCCTCTTCTCTCATCCTTTGATTAAGCAATTCCTCAGAGAGGCTTCTACTATTAGACCTGGCAGATAGGTTCAGTGCTAACTTTACCCCCCAAAGAGCTGATCTCTATACCAGAAGAATGCAAATTTCCTGCAATCACGGCTGCACAGGTAAAAACCACACTCTCCAAAGCCAAGAACACAGCATCCATGGGACCTGACAACATTCCAGACTGCGTTAAACACGAACTACAGAATGAATTGGCACCCCACCTAAGTACCATGTTCAGTCATAGCCTCACCTCAGGCTTTGTGCCCACTGAATGGCGCACAGCAATGGTTATTCCACTCCACAAAGGGGGAGCCACCACATACCCCAGGAACTACCACCCCATTAGCCTGACAAGCCTGGTCTGCAAGGCTGTGGAACGTATCATCATGGAACTTATAAGCAATGACATTGGCAATCTCCAAACTCTGGACCCCACCCAGTTCGGGTTTGTAAAAGGCAGATCATGTCTTCAAAACCTGATAGACTTCTTTGAAGTGGTCACTAAAGGCATATATGAGGGTAAGGTGTTTCACACAGCCTATCTAGATCTCGCTAAGGCTTTTGACACCATCCCCCACTCTGGAATTATAGATAAACTCACTAAACTAGGTATAAATCCCTATGTCACAAGATGGGTTGCCAACTGGCTCACTAACAGAATCCACACTGTGTAAGTAGCAAATTCTAACTTCAGACCAGTGACAAGTGGAGTACCACAGGGTTCAGTCTTGGGTCCTCTCCTGTTAGCCTGTACTATAGAGAAGTAGATACCAAACACAGAAGGTCTTTGACTAACGAAGTTCGCAGATGAATACTAACAAGGAGCCATAATCAAAACTACTAACGATGTGGACATCCTGCAAAAGGGCATCACTGAGACAGATGCCTGGTGTCAAAGCTATGGCCTCAAGCTCAATGCCAAAAAGTGCATTGTCATCCCTTTTGGTAAAAACTCTGTACCCATGAACTACCACATAGGCGGTAGTCTACGTAACACTGAAAGTGTGTTAAGAGACCTTGGGACACAGGTGAAAAGTAGTCTCTCCTTTGATAATCACATTGCCACAGTAGTCAGGAAATACTTGTATGTGGCACACCTCATCACAAAAGGTTTCTCATCCAGGAAAAAAAAGAGGTCATTGTTCCCCTCTACTCGTCACTCATAAGACCCATTATAGAATACAGCACCCCTTTTGGTATGTACCTCACAAGACATCTACAACAAATGGAAAGGCCGCAGAAATACCTCACAAAGAGAATTACCGGCCTCAAACAGATGCCTAACACAGACTGTGTCAAAAAACTCCAGCTTTACTCCATCGCATATCGCCTACTCAGAGGCGATCTGTGCCTAACATACAAAGCTATGTCAAACCCAGAGCTGTTGGACATGCTCCACTTAAAGAAATCTCAGTCCCGCCGAGCTGCTTGCTCTAGGGACCTAAACCTTGTCACCACAATAAATAGAACATGCTGGAGAGATAGATTCCTGTCCTAGGGACTTCCCATACTCTGGAACAAACTACCTATCTATATCAAACAAAGCTCCTCATTAGCACTCTTCAAGAAAAATCTTGATTGGATGAGAGATAAGAAATTCACCCCTGGGATCACTTCTGTGGCTCTTCTCGACAGGGGCACATTAAAATAATTTTCTTGGGTGGTAAAAGCCAGGGTACCTTTTTTGGCTAGACTTATATAGGCCCTAGGGCCAATAGCCTATTGCCTGCCTATGAACTTATGAACCTCCCAGAAGGCCTCACACACCACCCTGGGACCTGAATTATGTTCTAGAAAAACTAACCTTACCTCCTTTCGAACCTGCTGCTTCTACAGAATTGAAATTCCTCTCCTGGAAGACTCCCTTCCTACTAGCTATTACCTCAGCCAGAAGGGTATCAGAACTTCAGGCTCTCATGGCTGTTGAGCCCTTCATCATTTTCCATGCAGACAGGGTCTCCCTGAGGACTAACCCCTCCTTTATGCCCAAGGTGGTATCTGATGTGACCCTCAACCAGGCCATTCACCTACCCACCTTCTTTCCCAACCCTCAAAACAAGGAGGAAAGAATTCTGCACTTGCTAGACATGCATAGACAACGCGGATACTATCTGGACCATACTAAACCATTCAGAAAAACAGACCAACTGCTTGTCAGGTTTGCCCCTGGGGCAAAGGGGAAGCCCATTTCCAAATGGCTGTCACACTGTATCCATTTCTGCTACAGACTACATGGGAACCCCCCCCCCAAGTCTATCCACATCCATTCCACTAGGGAGCCTCCACTTCCACAGCCTTCCTGAGAGGAGTCCCCTCCAGGGACATCTCTGAAGCTGCCACCTGGACCTCTGCCCATTCCTTTACAAAGCATTACCACCTACCTCTTTTTTCTAAGTCTAGGGCAGGGTTTCCTCTGCAGTTCTGCAGGGCCTGCTGACACATGCCTAGGACTCTAACCTATCCTTCCACCCCTCTCCTCAGCTTTGGGAATCCTCCCACAAGTGATGACTGCAAAAGTGAAACATGAATAACATAGTACAGTTGTGCACACTTACCATAAATGTAGATGTTTGAGTGTATTCACTGTTGCAGTCCTGGTTTCCCTCCCTCCCTCCATCCCCCATATAGCATCTTCCCCTAGGGGGACATAAGCTTCCCATGGTAGCTTTTGGCCACCAGGCCCACTTTTCCTTATTTCCTTGTGCTTCTGATGGGTTAGGGCAAGAAAAACTGATGTAATGACGTCGGCAGCCTTGCATTTATAGCACCGATGACCTGACGTCAGACTACAGGTAACAGCAGCCGACGCAAAAAAATTGACTCTGGTATTCAGGCCGGCCGAGGGCTACCACAGCAGGGATAACCCACAGGTTATGACTGCAGCAGTGAACACACTCGAACATCTCCATTTATGGTAAGTGTACACAACTGTACTTTATATGCACTTGGTGAAAATATTGAATCGTTTTGGTTTGACCTGAACTATGCCATATTTGTTCATAGGTTCATACTAGGCTATCTGCCCTAGGGCATTTATAAGCCTAGCCAGAGTATGTTTGGCTTTCGCCACCCATTTTAAATTAATTTTGCTATGCCCTTTTTCGAGGTTAGTATACTGTGCCTCTGTCTAACAGTGACACAGAAGTGATACCCAGGGTAAACCTATGATCTCCCATCCACTCATCAAGATTCCTCTTGAAGAAAGTCAATGAGGGACTTTGCCTAACCTGGACTGGGATTTTATTCCATAGTGAAGGGAGCCTCTGGCTTATGAATCTGTCCCTCCAGCATGTCCTATTTATTTCAGTGCTGAGGTTCAAGTCTCTCGAGCGTGTAGCTCGATGTGATTTGGATTTTTTGAGGTGCAGCATGTCCCTTAATTCCGGGTTGGACATGGCCTTATACGTCAGGCACAGGTCACCTCTGAGCAGTCAGTATGCCACTGAGTAGAGCTGGAGTTTCTTTAACCGGGCAGCATATGGCATCTGTTTGAGCCCTTTGATCCTCTTGGTGAGGTACTTTTGGGGTCTTTCCAGTTGCTGCAGGTGTTTGGTAAGGTACATCCCAAAAGGGGCATTGTATTCGATTATGGGCCTGATGAGGGATGAGTAAAGAGGCACGATGACCTCCCCTAATCTAGATGTGAATCCTTCATGATTAGGTGGGCTATATAAAATGTTTTTCTAACCACTTTGGCCACGTGGTTGTCAAATGAGAGATTGCTATCAACTTGGGTCCCCAGGTCCCTAATGACTTCTTCTGTACTTAATGGATTACCACCTATGTGGTAATTTGTGGGCACTTTGTTTTTGCCAAAGGGGATGACTATACACTTTTTGGCATTTAGCTTGAGGCCATGGCTCTGGCACCAGTTATCTGTTTCTATGAGGCCCTTTTGGAGGGTGCTTGTGTCGGCTGGAGAGTCTATTATGGCACCCAGTTTGCAGTCATCTGCGAACTTGGTCAGCCACAGTCCTTCCGTGTTGGCCTGTATCTCCGAGAAATATATACCAAACAAGAGAGGTCCCAGGACTGAGCCTTGTGGGACGCCACTTGTAACTGGTTTGGAGTCTGACATGGCTCCAGCAATTCTAACCATGTGGGTTCTGTCCTTGAGCCAGTTTGCAACCCATCTAGTGACATAGGGGTTTATATTTAAGCTGGTGAGCTTATCTATAATGCCCGAGTGGGGTATTGTATCGAAGGCTTTGCGAGGTCCAGATAGGCTGTGTGGACCACCTTCCCTTCGTCAATGGCCTTGGTGACTGTTTCAAAGAAGTCAGCCAGGTTTAAGAGGCAGGATCTGCCCTTAACAAAGCCAAACTGGGTAGGATCCAGTGTCTGTAGGTCCCCAATATCTTTATTTATGAGGTCCATAATGATCCTTTCCATAGCTTTGCAGACCAAGCTAGTCAGGCTTATGGGGCGATAGTTTCCAGGGTCCGTTGAGGCACCACCTTTGTGGAGAGGGACCACTGTTGCTGTACGCCACTCTTTGGGTACATATCCTGTAGTAAGGCTGAGATTGAACAGTAGTTTTATGTTTGGGTTTAGCTCTTCTTGGAGTTCATGTAGGACGCAGCCTGGGACACCATCTGGTCCCATTGATGCTGTGTTTTTTGCTTTGGAGAGGGCGGCTCCCACCTGAGCATCTGAGATGTCGGGGGGGCAGCACTCTGCTGGGATAGATATTTGCCCTTTTGGTGGGGAGGGGGGGGAGGGTTTTGAGAACATTTTTTGAGAACAGTTATTTGAGAACATTTGGTGTGGTAGATGAGAACATTGCTATATTATGGTTGCTTCCATGGAGCAGAGAATGAAGCCCTGGCTGTAACACAGATGACCTATGTTCACTTGGTGTTCTGGGCACTGGAGGAGCTAGCAACAGGGTAAAGAGCAGTTTTGAAGCTTTGCTTGGTCACCTTTTTCATGTGGGATGGAGTGGTTGAGTGTTCACACCTCACTTTGTTGATGTAACTGGGTCCACACAGAAGGGACAGTACTAGATCTGTTAAAAAGGTCTTCATTAATGACGTGCAGGTGGCTTCCTTTTGGCACCATTATATGCTCACATATGTCACGTACTTAGCATATAGGAAAAGCCTTTGTTAACATGTATGATACTATGACCAATAGGCTTTGTTTCTTCTGTACCAACACTGAAGTTACAAGAAGTTGTCTCTGTCTCATTGAAGGAGGCCTTCTGATCCAGAGTGGTTGTATTGAAGAAGAACAGAGACTAAGGAGGAGCAGCTGATGATCCATTTGGTAGAGCGATAAAAAGATTATATTTTGTGGAAGCTTTGTTTGCACTTATTAGTAGTATTTCATGTAGTGCAGAGAGAAGCACCAATGTGGAAACACAGCAGTCACAGTTCAAAATATCCACAGGGAAAATAGGCAGCAAACAGCAGGCAGTGGGAAAAAAATAAATCCAAGTTTAACATATACAAACTGTACCTGGTTCGTATGTGCTTTGTTTGAGGTAACTGTCAATGTAGGTTGTCTATACAGGCTTTCAAAAAATATGGTTCTATAACTGTCAGAGTGTTGGGCAGAATCCAGCTGGATCAGTCAATGCTCAACATTTTATCCCCTTTACTATTTTTTTTAATGTTTCTGATTTTCTTTAGCATAGTGATTATCATTGCTATGCAGGCACATTATCACTTGTAAATCTTTTTTCAGGTTACTGAACTTATTCTCCTTGTACAGTACAGCATATATGTTGTCTTTTACTTTTATTGATGACCTAATTAATAATGTACAGGATCCTCTGTATAGTGAGTGGAGCACTTGATGTTTTCTTGTTACCTTTAAGTAGCTCTTGTCAAAACTCCTTTATTAATGGGGACATAGCTCTTTTGACCTACACATACTGCACATGGCACTTCATAATTGGTGTGGGGAATGGAATGCATACCTCCTCTATCCTTACTTCTTTTTTGTTACTAGTATGATTTGGATATCTCTTGTATCATTTGGAAAACTTATGCATTTGATGGCTACGAAGCTTAGTCTCTGGTGACTGCAGTCACACTGTGAGACTGTGTCAAGTCTGTCATTACTTATGCTTTTGTTTGGAACTTGTCTGCTGCAGCATTAGGTTCTGTGTTAATGGTGCAAACTCTGCCACCACTGTTGGTGTACCACCTCCTCATTTGTGTGGTAACCATGTGCTGCATCCAGCACTGATAGTGTACACAGCTTCTCTTGCAGCCTCAGTTTGTAAGTAAGGGATTCAGGAAATTATAAGGATTATGATAACAGTGGTAAGGTGATCTCCATCTTTTTTCTGAGATTGTGTATATTGAGATTGAGGAAGTGGAGAGCCCTGTTATACATATTGACAGAAACTGAGAGTATTCCTATTCTGCTGATTCCACTTCTGAGGGCTGTAGCTTTGTGAGGCCCTCAGGCTTATGAAGTTCCACCCTTAAGTAGCCAGTAGTCCTTTGTTAATCTGAGAAGCATGTAAATACTTATTGAGAGTAGGCCGAAATAGAAAACTTGGGTCATCTGAGACTGGAGCTGTCAGTTGTTTTCTTTATGGAATCCTCCAAATATAGACACTTCTGTTCATGTACAAACCACCTCACTCTTCTCTCTTGTTTGGCTTCCAGAAACAGACTTATGTACTGTTTACTTTGCTCAGCGTGCAATCTAAAACCACAGCACCTGACCTGCTTGCTCAAAGATGGGTAATCCAAATCTCTTAACAGGATTTGCCAGAGGATTTTCTTCACTGCTATTTTAGACCGTTACGCTGTCAAATATCTGATATTTGTTTTGCCACTTAACCTGTTTTAGTGTAGAAGCATTAAATAAAATGTGTACCATTTCTTTCTTGAATGAGAGAGAAGTATTTGAGACAGTTGATACTTCATCTTAGGTTAAATTTCCTGTGGTCCTGTAAACCTTCAGCATCATTTTGTGGCCACAGGCAACTGGTGTTATTGAAATGCCTGTATTAGTCTGTCCACCTTTCATTAAAAGCTGCATTGGGCTGGTTAGAATGTCCCTCTTGGGGGTGATATCTCTTCACTCTGCATCCTCAGGTTTCCATAGTCCTTCAGAGAAGGAGGAGAACTGTTTTGCAGTGGACTTAACATGCATGCCCTATATTTGTTTCTGTTCCAAACCTTCCCAGTCTTAAAGAAAAATAGTATCATTCAGACATCAGAGACTTCATACTATCACTAGTTATTTCTTGCACTTACATCCACCAGCAAATTCCTAAAAGATGGAATCAAATCATCCTGTTTAACTGAACATGTGTTCTGACTCCCCCTCAACTGTTGCTTGAGTGGGATGTGATTTCCTTGTGTGTGACCAGAGTTGGAAGATCATAATCAAGGAACTGGAGTGTTGTACATCAGGACAGGTGGGCCATGCATGTCTAGAGCAAGACCATGTCTTGCAGTTGTGTACGTTGTCCTACCTCGTCTTATTTTCCTGTTTTCGACCAAAGAGTGTCAGAGGTGTTCTAGTGCAGTTTCGGTCTCTCTTGGGAAAGAAGGCTATGGGATGACCATACGGTAAGGATTTTTTCTTTCTGATCACTAAGAGATACAGGTAGTTCTAGGGTTTGATTGGGTAATTGCTGGATTGTCCTGAATATGAGCAACTTTAAATTTCATGTTCATTTAAGTTTTTATAATGTTGCTGTAAACGTTGGTATCTGTGATTCCAGAAGGCCTGGATGGTGATGGCCTTTTGACATATTAACATTAGAGAGCTGCACATTTGGTTTCTTCTTTTTACTTTATAGTACAGCATTTTGGTCCAGATAGTTGCCCTTCGACAATTTTTATCTGCCTCTAGAGTATTCACCATGGCCAAGGAAGTGGATGCCTTAAATCAGTCAAATCTTTCTTTGACCTGGATGTGTAATTGCTGGTGTTCCCCTCCCATACAAGTAGCTCTTAGCTGGACATTACTATGACTAAAGTCCATGTGGGTTACCATCAACTGAAAAAAAAATTGTTGTGACTTTATTGCAGTGCATATTATTTATGGGATTGGTGCTGAACATGGTCACACTGCCTAACTTACTTCCTATTGGCAGGGTGTTAGAGTTCACGGATTGCAATGCTGCACTGATTTCCAGAGGAAAAGTCCAAGTTAATCTTTTGTTATTTCTTGGTGCCTCTGGCATCATTATTTAAAGTTCTGTTGGCATGTCTGTGCATTTTGCAGTGGATGGTATGTTTGTAGGCAAGTACCAGACTAACTGCTCTTGTGGACAATTTTAAGCCAAGCCAATTTCGCTTGGTGAGAATCAAATCCTGTATCTTTTGTTTGTGAGATAAAAACCTTAACCATTATGCCAGCTGCCAAACTGTATGTAATGTGGATTTGAACTCTGTATTACTTCCATTGTTACTCACAACTTCGTGTGTTAACACATTGAACCACAGAGACAGTTAAGTCTGATGTTGCTGCAGTCATTTCTTTTAAAATATACCCTTGGTGTTGGACTTCTACCATTCTTTTGGGTGTTTTTTTTTTATTCATTGCTACCTGGAAACCAAATTTCCCTTCCTTTCTCTAACAGCGCAGTCTGTAACTTTACAAGTGATTTTGGAAAGGTGCGGAACACTTCTGGTATAGATTATTGCAAGTACTAAACCACTACAGTATGTAGAAACATCTGAAGTTCATCTTCAACAACTTAGAACAGTCTTTTTTATGTGGTCTCTTGAGGCAGTTTCGGTACCTGGATCTAAATTGTTTAGATCAAACAAGCTGTGCGTGATACCTATAGAATGTGAGTATATTCTGTCTTGCATTCATGAGAGTGATCTGGGCCTGTGAGAAAGCCCATAGCCACATTTTCTTCTTTTGGTCCTCATCCTAGGCAAATTGAACATTGCCACAGAGACCCAAAGCCATAATTTAAGCTTTATCCCAAATCTCAGACAAGTTTAGTAGAAGAGTCCAGATGGTCAAGCACAGGGGCTCTCTGGAATGTTAACCTCTCTCCATCCTGCAGAAAGTTACATGGCTTGACTTATGCTCTCTTCAGCAAGGAGACAGATGCGGTGAACTGTAACTCCTTCTCCATTAACTGGGAAAAAAGGTATAATGTTCCTGTCATACCCTTATCTTCTTTTGAATAAAAAGGCAGAGAGGTTTGTCCTTAAAAAAAAAAAAAACTCTATTGTTGGTGCTATCTTAAACACATTTACAATATTTACTATTTCTATTTCTTGCATCCATTACTTCATTTTAAATGCATACTGTTCTTATTGGCATGATAATAATGTTATTTTATCCTGTTCCTAGTACATTTGCTTTCATTACAGTAGCATAGTTGTACATGTCCTAAGGCGTACTGCTTACCATTTTAAGTTTATTCTTGTGGAAAAAAATCATGCAACAGTAATATGTAACTTCATTATTTTCACTTTTAGTACTTTTGCTATCTGGAGTAAAAGCTGGATTCATCATTTAACCAATGAAGTCGGTTTACAGTTACCCTGTTTGCAAAACCCGTAATTGTACTTGTATTCCTTGCATACTTTACAAAAAATGTTGTAAGCTGATGTTATCAGTTTCTGTAGTCCTCCTTTTTTTTTACTATTAGTGTTCCATATATTTTAATTGTAATGCAGTGTGTCCTAGCTTTTCTTCCCAAGTCCCTCGAGCAGCAAATGGTCATCCAAGCCTGCAGTATGTCATCCCATGAGAGCATTGTGCTGAAACTCTGCAAGTACCAAACCTGGTCTGTATCTACCTTTTAAAATATCATTTGTCTGCCCATTTCTCATGTAGTATCGTACCTTTTAGAGCAAGAAATCTGAACAAAACCTGACATAATGGGGAGACAAAGGCCCAAAAATAGAAACACACATTTTAGAAAGTTGCTAGAATAAAATTGTTTTAGCATGCATTTTCTAAAGGATATGAAGTCTGAAACTCAAATGCATGTCATTATTTAGTGACTTTAAGCCTTAGATAATCCTGGTGATTTGTCAAAAAACAACTTTTTTGAGGAACAGACCAAAAATATGAGGCAAAAATATAGGCATTCTGCGAAAATCTGTACAGTTGAGCGGTATGTATTATTATGTCACATGAATCAATATTGAGAGTATTGCATTATTTCTTCATTTATGGATTTAGAAGTTGGCCCAAATGACGGTACTTATTTATCGATTGATTGATTGACATTTGGTGACTGGGAAAGTCCAACTGGGTCAGAAACCCATCTCCAGTAGAGGCCCAGAGAGAAAAGCTACAAAATAGATAAAGGCGTGAAAGATTTTACAGTTATAACTAAACACATACATTTCTGGAACAAAATACAGACATTAATAGTTTTTACAGTTCTACCTAAGCATATATACATTCTTAGACTTTGTACAATTTATCATGTGACTAGATAGTTTATACTAGATTATAAACAGTTCAGACTACTAATTCTAGTTAAGGGTTGCACAGTACTATCAGAGCAGGCTAGGTTATACAGAGACATAAAATATAGTAGTTTTGCTTTGTATGAAAAAGGATAAAATGTCAGAAGGGGTAAGACAGTGAAGAGAGTATGTTTGCATAAAGATAGTTGCAGAAGTGAGGGATAATTGAGAGAGTTGAAGTCACGGTAGGGAGGTTAATATGAATAGATATTCTATGAGGTATAGGAAGAATGTCAAGGAGAGGAATTCAGTAGGGAGGTAATATGATAGATATTAAATGAGGTATGAGACTATTATAGTGAAAGATTTGTTAAGAAGTAGTAGATAAGATAAGACGATGTATGGAAGTAATTTAGAAAAGTTGGAAGGGGGGAGTTAGAGAGGAATATATGCTTCCAGTCTCCTATTTGATCTTGACTATATCTCAAACAGCCTTTGTCTACCAATGGATACATTTTATTAAGCCTATTTGGTGTGTAAAAATACTTGTGTAACTATTTCCAAAATTAATGTACTACATCTTCATTCATGCCATAATTTTTCTGTATTTTTTTTTTGAACCTGCTGTTTTTATGTCACATTTATACAACCTTTGTGCATGGTGCACCACTCTTCTCCCTGGCAGTTGGCTCCATTATTGTGCAACTCTAGTGCCCTTTTCCATTTACAGTGTGTTAAGTAATACGGTGGTCCATCCCAGTGCCAGGATTGTGTTTATCATATTGTAAAATATACCCACTTAGTCCTACCCCACATGCATTTTCTTAGTCTTTTTGCCGTTCTGTTTTAGGTCTTAACTCTTTCACTGGTGCTGTCCCCACTGTACGCCTCTCATTTTTTATTTTCCCAGACCTCACTTCAGTAGCCAAAAACATTTATCTTTTTCCTTTCACCAACTTTCGCAACGGATTTGTTTCCTCCCAATTCCTCTCATGGAATTTGTCCTTTCCTTCTTTTATCAGTGTTTTTTTTGTATTTCGACACACACTGTTCATTAACTTTGTCACCTCTTAAGTTGTTGGCTCTTGCTGTCTTCCACTTTCTGGTAATTGCATTCTTAGTGACTGTTAGCATCAAGGTAACCAAAGCTGTTACGCTGAGTAAGTAACTTATGGGTTAATGAACACTTGCCATGTGATTCCTAGAATTCTTTGTTAGCCTTTGTAAATCTGAAACTTCTCCAACTTGCTACATCCCCAGAATATATGCTTCTAATCACCTATTTTACCTTGACTACATCTCCAACAGCCTTTGTCTACCAATGGATACATCTTATTAAGCCTATTTAGTGTATAAAAATATGTATGTAAATATTTCCAACCAAATATCTGGCATCTCCTTCCCTTAGTTACCTTTTTTGGAGCTGCTCAAATTTCCCTCCATTCTTCCTGTAACCCCTGTTCACCTAGTGTCTTTTTCCAGCTTTGAATCCATTTCTTCTTGCTTTTCACTCTTCTACTTAACAGGGCTTTATATATTGTGCTCATTAACCTTACTGTCTTTGCCTACTGTGTCCTAACTTCTAATAGCAACTGAATCACTTGTTGAATTTCCATTTTCTGCCAACTGACTTTTTCATCATATTTTAGGGAATTTTTTAATAACCCTTTGTATTCCAACCATTCATTTTCTTGTATTGTGTTGCTCTAGAAGTTCCTCCCAGTCCATTCTTCTTTCTCCTTTTCTTACGTCCTCCCAGTGGTATTTTTTTGTATCTCCTTGCTTCGCATAATTCATTCCTAGTTAGAATTATAACATAGGTTCTCATGTACTGAAATGCCCTCTATTACATACTTATACATAATTCTCCACAACAGGAAAGAACTGTAAATAAAAAATGGAAGGAAGATAGTAATACCTTGTAACACTTGATAAACATTTATAAACTGTCCTCCCTTTACCAGTACCATTTTCTTTAAATCCATTTTTTATTCTACATATTTGCTACACTGATAAAGTCTTTATACTTGAAATTAAATGCCAGTTGCTTTCCATAAACACTGATGTCCTGAATTTGGTCAACGCAGCAAGATTTTGACAGTTACTTGATCAACCACAGTTGGTTGGCATATACAGATAGTCAACAGGTGTATTAGATTGACCGTCCCCGGGTGGGCGAATATTCCCTTTTTCTGGGGATTGTGTGGTCTCGGAGTTAGTATATATAATTAGTAGGGGGTGTGGGACGTACAGAGGGGCTTGCCCTCTGCAAAAAAAATATGTTTTTAGTTTGTTTGCATGTGATGAGGATTTACCTCCTACATACACAGCTGACTGTCGATGTTTGCGTTGTTGACCTTTTTGTTGTCGACTTTCTTGCCATCAACATTTTGCTGTGTTTACCACACGCATATATGTATATGATCATAAAAGTGAAAGGATCTTAACCCTGGCCCAGGATGGTATGCTGAAAGTCTTGGATTCAAGTCCCAAATGAGAGCTAAAATTATCCTTTCACTCTTATGATTCTAACATTGCCTAACCAAAGGGCTTTTGTATCATGCATGGTTGGAATATAGAGGGCTATTAAGAATTTATATAAATCTTGTTTTGCTTACCTTTCTTTACAAAATCATTAGCCCTTCCAAGTTTTTAATGTTCATATATTCCAGCAGTAACTAATGTTTATACTTTTGTATCATTGTTTAACCAGTTCACTGTATATTCTGATTATTATTCAGATTTATGTTTTTGTACGGTCTTGTATCAGTTCTTTTCTTACATTTATCTTCATACAATAGTGTAGCAGTCCTGTGCCATTAAACCCTATCGTATATTTCTATAGCTTTAATGCCGAGTAAAGAAAAAATAATACTGTCTATGAAAGCACATGTACATACTGTCCTATTTTTTGATTGTCATTAAGTTAATAGTTGTAGTAGGCATATTTGAATATCTGTACAGCACTGTATTTGCTTTCACTTCTTTCAAATCTGCCAAATGTAAGTGCACACCTACTACAATTACTTCGCTTTAGAAGTAAGAAAAAAATATTGGTAAAAGCCCCCCTTGTATTTATGATCCATTTTTGTTTATTTGAATGAATATTTCATTATATTTCAACTAAAACTCAAGTTGCATTCTTATGTGGTTACATTCAGACTATCTTGAATTGTTTTAAATTGGAATGAAGTATAGGGCCTTACTGAAACTGTTGTTAGCACATTAAAATATCATAAATCATATTTAGCATTAGAAAAACTGCAGTTGTTTAGTAACATATATTTGGTAATATGTTTACAGAGTTGGATAATAGTTCCTAATACTGGTAAACTGTCACTTCTCTGGTCAGGATAAAACAGATAAACTTTCGTGGGTTCTGTTCAAGCAGCTTTATTACACACAAGCACATCAGAAATGAGGCTTTGTAACTTAAACTTAAATAAACTTATAAATAGACTGACTACTGCTGCGCTCATACATGTTAACACTGTGGCTGTTCTCTCAAAATGGCACTGCTGCCTGCACGTGCTGCATCTGAAAATGCTTCTTAAAGGTACATACACATGCTGTGATCTGCATCTTCCTCCTTTGAGAAATAGTCATTAAAATAAAAATTTAAAATATTAAAATAGAAATTTACAGAAATGATCTTTTGACATGCAGTTATACAGAACTTATTATTTAACATGCAAGCATACAAAATTAGGCACATATAAAACAATTATGTCCAAGTTGCTGTGTATTTTACACTAGGTCTAGAATTACGACCTGACCGTGTAACATAAAGTCAGAATTGGATCTAGCAACAGGGACCGTCTTCAAGGAATGTTAAACTCCGGGGACATCTGGGACATCATCTTGAATGGAATGGAATACTGCAACATATTCTTCAGTACGAACATTGTCAGGCTTGCTCTGAGATCTAGAGTCTGTATCACAGGTACAATGCTGCAATATAATTTCTGATGCAGGAAGATGATTCTGCTGTTTCTCCTGTACTCTATACTCTGTTTCCACTAAGTAGGATCTGTGCTTGGTACAGATGCTTCTCACTTGACCAGTTCGATCAAAGCCTTTCGCTGTTTGCATCTTCACTGTCTCTCCTTCTTTTAACAGATGAAGAAATCTGCTCATTTTATCGTAGCTGGAATTCTGAAAAGAACTCTTC